>NW_026576591.1:0-84213 GCF_028641065.1 Leucoraja erinaceus
CAAGAGGATTTCTGTCTTTCCATAAACAGTTTCGATATTCGGAAGCAAATATTTTGCTTTGGTCAGGATTGGTGCAGTCGATAAAGTTAACCAGATCGGTGAACTTCAGTGTATGTGAACGAAGAATAAATAAATGGTATGATTCAAGATACCAACGTATGATACTCGTATTGCTCTTTTCTTAAGTCATACCGGCTGAGGTTGGTTTTGTAGGTGTGACCTCTCCCCACCGTAACGAGAATGGTATATGATTCACGAACTAGTATGCACTAAATTATCTCCTATCGCTGCACAAGAGAAAGCCAAGCAAGGCTGATAGGCCTCAATATTCAATCTTTTAGACTTGGATTCACACTTATTCTCATTTCATGCTGTCAACTTGATTGAACTTTCATGTCCTTAGCTTCATGAATATATTTCACTCTTTGCTCAGACTTTATTAAAGTATCCTTGATTTAAGAAGGGATATATGAACTCTGAAAATGCAGAGTTGAAAAAAAATCATAACCATAGTTTTCAAAAAACAGCTATTGCGTCACGAATCAAGAAGTTTCCTCGAGACTAGACCTTAAACCGCCATAATTAAAGTCTGAAATAACAAAATCATTTTAACCAGTGAATCTCAAATATGTCAAACAAATCAAAATACATCAGACAATTCCACGAGAAGTACATGGAACTTCCCCCTCCCATCCACCCTCGAATACACCTATCCATCTGCACCACAATCTACTAGCTTCATTCCTCTTCCACTCCACCAACTCCAGCCATTCTATTCCCCCGTTAACATGGGCCCTGCATCTCACTTACCCGGCTCTCCCACGAGTATCTCATTTAGGAGCTAGTCCCTTATATATTTTATAATTTAGAACTTGAGTGTTTCCTGATTCCAAATAACTAAAAGCTGGGCGAAGCAGTAGAAGTTTATATCGAGCTCGGGAGCCGTCCA
Source organism: Leucoraja erinaceus (assembly GCF_028641065.1). Taxonomy (NCBI): domain Eukaryota; kingdom Metazoa; phylum Chordata; class Chondrichthyes; order Rajiformes; family Rajidae; genus Leucoraja; species Leucoraja erinaceus. The sequence goes on from NW_026576591.1 coordinate 950, forward strand.
GAAGGATCTCTGCTGAACAAACACATGCTTCCTATTCCCTGTGTCATTAAAATTCTTGCTGTACCCACAAAGGTTCTTGGTAATAATTTTTCTTCCAATGAAGAATGGGCTTCAGACTTACTGGTCTAATCTCTTGAAGTATTTTGTCTACTTTGGAGTTCCAGGATTTGACCAAGAGATCTGAGGAGCAGAGATACATTTCCAAATCAGAATTGTGAATGGGTTTATGGCCCATTTGGAATAAGGAGCGTTACTTACTGACATTTTCGAAGGTTTGCAGCATGGGAGATGCTGTGCAAGACACCTCGCTGGTGATACCAATGCATCTGAGAGGTAGGTTGACAGTCTTGGCAAAAACTGAGTTTAATGTTTGTTGCATCGCTGCACTTCCCATGCAAAGAGCCAGTATGCTGTCACTTTTACAACATAATTCAATATGATCATAAATTGTGTAATGTTAGCTTTGAAATAAACCGCATGCCTTAATTTGAACGTACATCGGGAATACAACTGTGAAGTCTCTAGACGGACATTAAAAAAGTAGATAAAATTAATTAGAAAAGGACAACATGAACAGTGGAATGATACTAGGGCATGAGAAAATATAGTGCTCTGTTGACCAATACAAATATTGGATACTGTCAAATCACATTGCATTTGGAGATTTCTTTATGCCTAACTGACTCTTGCGAAGTTGCTCCCCAAAAAAAGACACTGTCATGGTGTGAAAACTGTAATTTCAGGTCGTTGGGGGGGTGAGGGAAGGGGGGGGGAGAAACAGGGGCGGGTTAAAGGGAGGTGTGGGTGTATGTGGGGTGGGGAAGTGTGTGGGGAGCGGGGGGGGGGGGAACGAAGGGAGGGGGAAGGGGGTGTGTGTGGGAGGAGGGGGGGAAGGGGGGAAGGTGGAATGTGAGGGAAGGTGGTGTTTGAGGGGGTGTATGAGGGGAAGGGACCCCCTGGAACCAATCAGCATGGCTGTTACTCAGCTCGCCTGAGGGGATTTTTATCTCCAGTGGGGCTTCTTGAAGGGGTTTACACTTCTGGTGGACTGGACGGCGAGAAGACCACATTGCTGACCGCAGGATTTTTTTAAAATTTTACAACTTTTCATATATTAGCCGATAGGAAACAAAATGGTGGCGTTGGAGGGGAGGAGATAGACGGTTGAGTAGGGGCGAAACTCTAGCGTATAGGGAGCGTTTTCGCGCGATAATTACAACGTAGACGGACGGGTCAAGATGATGAGTTTTAGTAATAGATAGAAGTAGTGAAGAAGAAGATATTCTTGTCCCTGCTATTTTGTTCAAAACATCTAGTCTGCAAAGTCAATATCTATGCATTATGGTGTTTACTAGTCATATAGAGATGGGGATTTGCCAAATGCTGGAATGATGTGATTATTCTACTCATACAGTGCCCTCCATAATGTTTGGACAAAGACCATCATCTATTTGAAGTGTTTCCCATTGGATTTGTAATAGAAAAAAAAAACATCACATGTGGGTTAAAGTGCAACATGTCAGATTTATAAAGTCAGTTAACATTTGGTTTCAGCAGCAGAACTTCCAGCTGTGTTATACACAAGTCTCCCCCATTCAAGGCATCAGATGTTTGGGACACAATGGCTCTCACAGGGCAGTGTAATTGACTCCAGGTGTTTTAAGGCTCCTTTCATGCAAGGGTACAAGAGAAGCTTCAGAACTAGTTATTTCTCCCGTTTTCAATCACCTGTGGAAACTCTTAGTGACTGTTATCACATGAGGGACAAAAGTGGTGACTAATGAAAGGCAAGATGCATTATGAGATGGAGAAACACGAATAACACTGTGCGAGACATCAGCCAAACCATAGGTAGCCAAAATCCACGTATCGGAACATAATTATGAAGAAAGAGAGCACTGTGAGCTACCTAACGAAAGGGGTGGCATGCCAAGGCAGACATCCACGTGATTTGGTGAAGAAGTACTCGCTCTAAATAAATAAAATCCCCCCAACACCGTCCGACAGACAGAAACCAATCTCAGGGTAGGTGTGGTGTGTCATGACCACGTCGCGGAAGAATTCATTGAACAGAAATTCAAAGGAGTACACTGCAAGATGCAAATACTGTTAGCTGCAAAAAGCAGGATGGCCAGTACAGTTTGTCGAGAAGTACTTAACAGAGCAAACTAAAGTTCTGGAAAAAGGTCTTGTGGGAGAATATGTGTGAGACAAAGATTACAGGATTAAGAAAGTAGTCAGCCCCTTATACTCCACATTGTTACCATTACAGCTATTTAAATGATTACATTTTTAATCTCAATCTACACCACAAACCCGAATACAAAGCGGGAAAACAGGTTTAGATAGTTTACACATAATTAAAAATAAATAACTGAAAGACATAATAAGTATAGACCTTACATCATCTTGTTGAGGCATCTTGGCAGCGATTACAGCATCAAGTCTTCTGGGAGCGCATACAAGCTTGTCACATTGTTTTGGGGAATGTTCTCCCTTCTTCTCTGCAGATCCTCTTCAAGCTCTGTCAGGTTGGAGGGGGAGCGTAGACTGAACAGCTATTCAGGGCCCTCCAGCGATGTATGATCGGTTTCACGCCGGGCTCGGGCAGGGCAATCAAAGGCATTAAAAGACTGTACAAAGCCATCCTGCGTTGTTGGCTGTTGTGCTAAGGTCTTTGTCATGTTCGAAAGGTGAAATCTCCGCCCCAGTCTGAGGTCCAGAACGATATGAGGAGCAGGTTTTCATCAAGATCTCTCTGTACCTTGCTATGTTCATTTTTCCCTCGATCCTGATAGTCTACCGTTCCTGCTTGCTGAAAAACATCCCCAACAGCATGATGCTGCCCCCACCATGCTAACGTAGGTATGGTAGGCAAGGTGATGAGCGGTGTGGTTCACAGAGATGCTTGCCTTCATGCCAAGGCGTAATCTTGGTTAGCAGACCAGAGAATCGGGTTTAGTCATGCATTTGGCAAAACTCTAAGGGGTTCTGTGCCTTTACTGAGGAGGGCTGCCTCTGGCCACTAACCATAAAGGTGATTGATGGGTGCTGACAGAAGAGTTGCTTCTGGAAGTTTCCCATTGACCAGTTTGGCAGGCGGCACTCTATGAAGAGTCCTCGTGGTCAAAGTTGTCCATTTAAGATGACGGATGACACTACTCTTGGATACAGCAAGAAATAGAACTGATGCCAGAACATGTTTTATACACTTCCCAGCCAAACATTTCTAAAACCTGGTTTCGCTTTTCATTCTGGGGTCGGATTCTGGGTAGATGGAGATTTTAAAAAATGAATCAATTTACATAAGCTGTCACGAACAAACTGTGGAAAAAGTGCAGGCGTCTATATTTTCCGAATGCACGTAAGTCTGAGTGATGGCAAGAGAGAACAGTATGGGAGAAGAGAAGGAATGCCCAAGAATCAAAAGCACTACCACCTCATCTGTGAAACAGGTGGTGGGGGGGGTGTGGTAGCGAGGGTGTTAGGCCTGGGCATGTATAGATGTGAGGGTAAGGAATTACTGTTGCTGATACAACTGCTATGGTACAGGTACAAATTTTATCCGAAGGCCTTGGGACCGGACACTTCTCGGAGTCAGGAATTGTTTCGGATTCTAAAATGGACAGATTTTTAGCGTACATTAGGTGGTCTAGCGAGGGCGGCTCTGAAAAGTGGAGCGGCTGCTCCTCCCCGCGAGACAGGAATGTCATGTAAATCATGCGAAAGTAGTCAGGTAGTTGGGAGGGGATGTATGGGGTGGGGGGGGGGAGAGGGTGCAGGGGGAAACTTTATTCATAGTCCCAATACTGGTCGGAGAGGCGGGGGAGCAGGCAATGCATTAAGGGTGCAATGCTAGAAGCTCGGAGCGCTGTGGCTGCGATCCCAACATCGTGGAATGGTGCGGGCGTGCGACGAGGCACGGCGGGCGGTGGAGCTACGAACACGGCGAATACTATGACCCATGGCTCAGAGGCGCGCCAAAATCCAGCGCGGCCAGCAGCGGGACGCCACGCAGCCCCAGCTCCGCAGATGTTGGGAGTCGGCAGGACACTAGCACTGGGATACCAGCAGCGGGAGCGGGCATGCCTACCGGTCGCGTGCGGTAGCTCCGGAGCACATGGGGACGCAGACTCCCAAATCGAGGAGATGGGTGAGGGGCCGGCCCAGGGCGGGCTGGATTGGAGCGCCGCGCGCCGCGATAGAGTTCCAGGGTTGGCGCTACAGCAGGCGCCGTCGCGGCGGACGCCCGCAGCCCTAGCGACGCGAGTTGGGAGTCGGCGGTGGCCACCAGCGCTCGGAGCTTATGCACGGCGAACCGTTAAGGAATTGCCGCTACCGCAGATCGCCGACCAGGTAGGGGGACTAGAATAAAGTAGTTTCCACCCTTCACCACGCACCCCACCTCACATAAAGCCCTCCAAATAACTGACTACATTTTAAGCAATGATTACAGAGTTTAGTGGTACACCGGTATGCTGGGGAGGAGGCAACAGACGCTACAGTCAAAAGACCTGGGTTGATCAGTGGGTCGTTTCGGGTCAAGTTTTGCGCCAACGCGAGGAGCTTGGGTGCAGAGACCATCCTGGAAAAAAGTCGGCGTTTCGGGCTTTTCGGTTCGGGAATTTCGGAGAAAGGTTGTGAACCTGTAGTAGAAATTACTATCGAAGGTACAGGATATATATATTATATGCTCAAGTCAAACAAACGTCTCCAGACTCATTGGCGGCTATTCTCTCTACCCTATTATACAATGAATCCACTCGTACGCTCTCTCAACAGAGTCTCTCAAAGGTCTAAAAATCCTCTCTCTCTCTTCAACTCAATCTCAACGATCTGAACTCAAGTCTCCCCTCTCTCTATCCTTCGCACCAGCTGCCATCTCTCCCCGTCTCTCAAAACTAGAATCTCTCTCTCTCACTATTTTCACTACTCTATCCTCTCAGGAGCCTCTCAGAGACCCCCCCCTCTCTCTCTCTCTTCTTCAAGATCTTATAGCTATATACCGATCATATCTCAAAAGGCTCTCCTTACCTCAATAAAATGACTACTATCTATTACATCCCATTCTCTGTCCAGCACATGTATGGTGTGTGTGTGTGTGGGTGTGGTGACGTGTGTATATATGTGTTGTAATTGTTGTCAGAAACCAGGATTGTAATGCGATATAGAGCCTTGTGTGACTGTGACGTGTGCATGTAGTATGGTGGTGTGTGTGTGTGTGAGTCCTGAATGGGAGTAGAGTCTTGTGAGTGTATGTGTGCTGATGTCGTGACCGTATATAGTAGCTGTGTATGTGTAGTTTCCGTGTGTATGGTAAGATGTTATGTGTGTGCTGGATAGACTGCCTAGTCGGGGTGTATAGTGCTGTAGCTGTCCACTGTGGCTGCTGGGCATGATCATGTAGTAGATTTGGTCGGCGTGTATGTATGTGGCTGTGTGCAGTCGTGTGTGCTGAGATGTCATGCACATGTCTGTGTGAAATGGCGACGTGAGATGCTAGCTTATGAAGGTGAGTGTTGAACTCCGAGTCGATGGTGGGGGGGATGATGAGTAGTGCTTGCCCATCTTTCATGCAGAGATGATTAGGACTGTGTGTGATTTGTGTGCGATGTAGGTATGTGTCTAGAGTGACGATGGGTGTGTGTTTATGTACTCTCTCGTTACGTTCTGGCCGAAATCTATCGCCTACTCGAGGACCTTCCTTCCCATCCGTCTCCAATAATTGTCTCTCTTCTTGATCTCAGTGCACAAGTTCGAGGTTGCTGCGCTGTGTTAGCTAAGGAGGAGTCGAGGGAAATGTCGTTCGCTCGGAACGAGGTATGGTAGTGATTGAAAACGTACGGGGTGGGGCGATAGGCACAAGTATATTCTGTCTTATTCCGGATGACTGGAGGGCGGCGAGTATCCTATGAAGGGTCTTCTGAGAGCATCGTTATGGCATTTTGTGAAGAGGTCGCTCATGACATGGCGTGGAGTGTATGGATCCGCGGCGCCAGGCCCTAGAGGCATCTGCGGCAGCCCCTGCGAGGAGAGGAGGCGAGATGAGATTGATGGAGAATCGGCTGAAAGAGAGAGTTGTTGTCGTGTTGAGGGACGATGAGCAGGTAGTGCTAATTGGCCGACGAGGAGCCGCGCAGATGGAGCGGCAGTTGTAGAACGGTGCGAGGGGGGCTGATTGGAATTCGGAGAGGAACGGAGGACCCCGGAGGTATACATGAGGTGGGTGTGACGAGCGTGAGGTCCAGACACAGACAGAAGAGAGAGAAACAGGAAAGACGTGAAGAGTGGGGCTGGGGGGAAGAAGGTGAGCCGGGAAGAGAGAAATGATGAAGGTGCGTAAAGGACGAGGGGAAGGAGTGGGGTGAGTGGGAAGACAGAGGGACAGGACGCACGGTGGGGGGCGAGGGGGGCGGGCAATGTGGGAAAAGAAGAAGAACGAGAAGAAGGGGGAGCTAGAAAGGGAACCCGGGAAGGGGGGAGAACAGGAAGAGAAGGAATAAACCAACACAAACAACGATGGAGGACGGAGGGAGGGAGGAACACAGGGAGAATGGATCAAGCGAGATTCATGTACGAGAGAGGATGTCACCGAGGTCTGTTGACGATCAGCGCTGCGGATGAGACGATGAGAGAGAGAGGTGCCGACAGAGACATCCCGCTCATATCTTTCCTGAGGGACGGAACCGAGCTGCCTGGTTAGTTGGCTAGATTCAGGGGACGCACGAGTTGGATGTATTGGCCCGAAGCGGAGACTCGAGGCTAGTGCCATTGTGAGACAAATGATACGAGATCATTGAGAGATTACCTGGAGCGGATCTGTAAGAAGGAGAATAGAAATGGTGCGTAAACGAAAAATAAGAGGGACGCAGCAGATAGGAGAGGTGAAAGAGGGGAGAGAAAGAAAAAGACAGAGATGGAGAGAAGGAAATGGGAAAGGGGGCCGCTGGGGACGGGTGAGGGCATTTGAGAAAGTGAGCCCATCGTTCATCTAACGCGATCGGGTACGAGGAGATGAAGCTTTGATGGAAAGCGCACGAACAAGCGGAGAGGAGAAGGAAGCCTATTTGAGGAATGAAGGGGGGGAGGCGAAGGACTATGATGCACGGAAGGTATTGAAAGGGGTAAGGAAAAGAGAGAACAAAGGAAGGAGGGGAGAGGGGGAAAGGAGGGGAAAGGATAACGAAGAAGGAAACGAAGGAAAGCAGAAAAGAAGAGAGGAGAATCGGAGAGAAAAAGACTGAAAGGGAAGAAGGGAGAAAGGGGGAGAAGGAAGAAAGAGAGAAGAAGAAAAGGAAAACAAGCCCGAAATTGGGGAAAGAGGAAAAGGGGTGAAAGAAAAAAGAAGGGGGAAGGAAAGGAAGGAAATAAGGAAAAAAGGAGAGAAGGAGATGAAGAAGAGAGGGGAAAGGATAAGCTAGCAAAAAGGAGAAGAATGGAGGCACGAATGGGAAAGGAGAGAAAAGGCAGGGAAGGGGAGGGAAAGAGGGAAGAGGGGGAGGATTAGAAAAAAGGCGGGAAAAGGGAGGAAATAAAAAAGAAGTAGAAGGATGAAGCCGTGAGGGGAAGTGAGAGGAGAACCGAAGAGAAAGCACCAGAGGGAGGGAAGGAGAGAGGAAAGAGGAAAGTGAGAGGAAAGAGGAAGAGCGGCTGGTGGCAATCTATGCGGAGAGAAAAGAAAGGGGAGGGGCCTGAAAGAGTGGGGAGGGGAGGGAATTGAGAAACGGATGGAGATTGGGAGAGGGAAGGCGAAAGGGGATAAAGGAAGAGATGAGAGGGAGAACATGGAAGGAAGAAGAGGGGAAAGAGGAAAAAGAAGAGGGAGGAGGGGAAATGACGAGGAGGGAAGGGGAAGGGAATAGTGGGGAGGACAGGGGGAGGGAAAGGAAAAGAAGAAAGGAGGAAAGGTGAAAAGGGACAAGAAGGAAGGGACCTCGGAGGGGGGGGGGAAGGCAGGGGGGGGGAGGAGAGCTAAAAAGAAAAGGAGGAGGGAAGGGGCGGCGGGGAGGAAGAAAGGGTATTGGGAAGGGAGGGGGAAAGGAGGGGGCAAAAGAAGGTGGGGGGGGGGTGGGGAAAAGGGGAAGCCATCATCTGAGACAAAATAGGATAGGGAGGCACAGACGAGATGGAAGGTTAGAGAAAGAAGCGGGGAGGGAAGAAGGGGGAGACGGAAAAGGGAGGGTGGGAACAGGATAGAAAAGGGAGGAAAAAAAGGGGGGGAGAAGGGGCTCAGAACGCAGAACAAACACAAGCAAAGGGAAGCAGGAGACAGGCGGAGAATCGGAGGGGACCAGCTACAAGACGATCAAGGCAAGGAAGAAGGTTCTAAGGATAGGGGGGAGAGGAAAAGAGGAAGCCATAAAGAAAGTTAGAAGTGAACGAGAAGTGAGGAGGGAAAGACGAAATCAGCAGGAAAGAGGCGAAGGAAGAAAAAAAGAGGGGAGAAGAGAGATGGGGATAGAAAAAGAAGAGATAGAGAGAGAGACGTGCGGCGCAAAACGGACCCAGCATATACACAGGCCAAGTCTTCTTTTAGTGCCTCTCTTTGCCAAGAAATGATGTGTCTGTACTCGAGAGGGTTTCACGATCGGGCGAGTCGCGATCAGCGCACGGAACGAGGCAGAGAGGGAGGTATGCTTTGAAAAACGGACCGCCGCGCCACCAAGTAGGTTTTTGTTCTCTCTTGCAATAAACGGATTTGTAATAAACAGATGAGGAGCGTGTGTTCTGTATACAGTCAGATCGTTGAAACCTGCTCCCTGTAACACCACTGCACGCATAGGATGCAATTACTGTACGTTTTACAGATAAACACGACAAATGCGATGTGCATGTTTGAAAACTGGAACAGGATATACTGGAAATCAAGTCATAATCATAAAATAAAATACATCATGTTAACATTTAACTGTCTACCGGTATGGTTGCCTAGAATGTTTACGTACCTGGTTGAGGAAGCTTGCTGGAGGTATGACGAGTCTTTTTGGCGATGAATAATCGCCTTTGGGAATTCACAGTCTTTTCGGACCTCATTCTTCATGGATGCTTTTTTCAGGAGTCTTACAATTTAGGGACATAGAACAATACAGTAACAATATGTTATTCTTCAATAGAAATGCAGGGACATGTAGGGTATGGATCACGCGGAGATTAGTTTACTTGGTATATGTGGTATGGAACATTGTTTGCTGTACAGGTTACGGTTCATAGGTACAGGAAACAAAACTCTTTTAGAAGATTCCAAATAACGAAACCTCCCGAATACGGGACATGGCTTTCAGTATTGAAGAAAGGTCTTGGAAAACGTTCCATGAAGGGCGGACCGCAGAGGTGACAGCGGAACTACGGTAGGTCCTCGAGAGAGGGGACAAACCCATTCATAAAAGACGAGGTGAGGGTATATGCGCGGTGAAGGGCTAATAAGGACAAATTGCTGCTGCCTGAACGCCGGTTTAAAAAGTTCCAGGCCAGACTCACGAACGTGTATCGTGGGAACTTTTGAACTAAGAGGGAAGGCATGAGCACAAAGTCGCTCCATCAGTTTCACACACCACAACCCTCTGCTTCACCGGCCATGTGGTGACCTTTCACCCCCCTCAGATCGCAAGCGCATTGCAACGGCGAGGGGGCCTTTGCCACTGCTCTTCCGTCGAGCCAGTGCGTCACCGGAGACGCAGGACCAACGGGACCACCGGCCCCCAGGCCCAGCAAGCACGGAGATCCTCAGGACCCACAGCAGCAGAAGAACAGCCCCGCCAAGCCAGGCCCCGCTATCCGCTGTTAACGTAGGGACAGAAGGATGGCTCGGGCGGGACTTCGGACCCCCTGTACAGGAGAGAGACTGGGAATGTGGGGGTGTTTGCAGTGCAGTGGGAGGTGGCAAGCGGCGGACAGTTCCCAGTCTAAGCTCCATTCCAGGGGGGCGACTGGAGACGTCAGGACAAACGGGACACCGACTGGCAAAGCACGGAAGAGTGACATAGATCACAGCCAAGCAGCACTCTAGCCAGCCCGCTCCAACTACAGAGGAAACCGGGTTGCGGTGGGGGGCGCAGCTCGCGGGCTGTGGGCGAACCAGCCACTGTCGCTGTAAAGGCGCCCGGGGCGCGGGTCCTGCTGGCCCGACGTCTACGGTACCCCCTGGAAGGGGAGAGACCGTCAGGACACCAGAAGCCGCTCACCGATTGCGACGCTACAGAGACAGTGGCAGTTGCCCACAAGCCCGAGCTGAGCCCCCTTATCTGGCACCGACCAGACCCACGCAGCACGGAGATTCCAGAGATCCAGCCAGCAACAACGATAGCCACGTAGCACCGCCAAAACTAAGAGGAACCCGGGTTTGGGACTCGAAGGGGGCGCAGCGGGCTGTGGGCGAAATGCATGCGCCGTAGTGGCCCTCGGGGAGCGGATTCAGCTGTGAGTTGGAGGGGACAGGGAGACACGCGGCTTTCGCATGGTGGGAACACTCCAAAGTCTGCCCACACAGAGTACACCTATCCCACACGCGGCTCCGCACTAAGATAATCTCGCAGAGAATGTATCAAGGCCTAACCTAACTACTCTCCATATTCTGCAAGAAAAAACTAATTGAAAACTCAACATCGCGATCTAGACACGCGGGATCGAGGGGCTAAACTCGCGACTTGTGGATAAGAGCCGAGCACTACACTGAGGCCCGCGTTAAAATAACGCCTAAACACTTCCATCGAAAGCCGAAAAATCTCGAAATCGAAAAGTGTCTTGGTCAAGGTGCCGGAATAAAAGGGTGCACCTGTAGGGATAAGAATGGCCCTTCAAACCACAATGTCTGTGCGAACAGAGTGCCACTCAAATGTGTGTGATCAATCCTCATCGCCTACCGTTGCTACAACATCCTGACGTTCACTCTTGTAGGGATCACAACCACGAAAATTCCTAAAATGCCCTGGTTACTTAAAGCTACACCCCGTGTGTCTTGTATTTCAACCATGGCAAAGATTCTAACTTCTACCATATCCATGACTCCATAATTTAATCCTGCTAACTTACTCAACTCACGAAGTTCCAGAGAAAAACAATCAAGTTGTCAAACTCTCTTGTCTATTAGTAATACCCTCTACTGCAGAATCTCGAAATCTCGCGTGCATCTCTCAACATTCCCATCATCGTGTTAATGGGGGCGAACAGAACCAACACACTACTCCAATGGGCCTACTATGCCCGATAAGCTTAAACGGATGTCCGATTGTATACTCATTGTGTAAATAATATCTCTCACATTTTTACACGGATACTTTAATAACTCGAAAATCAAGTAAAACCTCTTCGTGAACTGCCTACAAAAAAGCAGTTAAAAATACTTAGAGAAAAATGCATAGACCAGAAGCATAATAACCTATTCAAGATAAAACATTTGTTCATTAAAGTGTATAACAACATTAACGCATGATAAAAATTTGGGCAATGTTTCAACAATAACAAAATCTGAAGTTCCACTGACACATAAATGTTAAAAAAAGATAATTATTGGGCAATCTTAGATATGTTAGTTTCCACAACAACCCCTTTTTACCCCCAAACGAAATGTTTGCAAGTAACTAAACCTGTATGTGGGCGAGAGAGTAACTTAGCTACATTTCTGTACTTAGGACCAATTATGACCATTCAGATTACAAATAGATTTGTTAGCTCGTAGTCCTATTCCCAAAGTGTGTGTCAATAAATGCACAGCATCTTTAGTGGCTGAATCAACATACAAAGCAAGGTAATTAGGGTCAGTCATGGCCCCGTGAGGGAAACTCTAGTGATATGGAAGGCACTCAACATTCTAGGATTCATAAAATATTATTAAAAACAAATGTTCTTTATTACAATATTTACAAGATTTAAAACTGGTCATAGATTTGTTCAGTGGGCCATAGTGCTGGTTTGTTCATACAATGCACCCAATCAGGCTTTGGCCTACCTGTAATACCAAACAGCAAGTACAGTTTATAATGAACTACTTATACTTATATAGATTTAATACGGAGGAAATTCAGGCTGCTCGTCCAGTGATTTGAAATGTCGGAGATTACTTGCCTCTAGCACACACCGGCAAGAATTTCAGATTACAAACACCCACTGGATGCACCAGAAGCAACCCACTTTCCCTTACTCAAATACAATGTCTTCAGTTTTAGAACCCTGGTCTGGAGCAACTTCTTTGTACCACCATCAATGCTCCTTTAATTGAAATATCTAAAGACCGGTCCACCATACCCCTCAGCTCCAAGAAACAAACTGGGCCTAGCAAACTTTTTCATAGCTAAATGCATACAAGGGCTAATGATTCAGGGAAATTATAGCAGACAGGCAGAACTGTAACCAGCTGTGCCGAAACCAAGGTCTTTATCAATTATACCTTAACAACCCTGTAGTGCTTCTGATCGGCCACAATTAACGAGCCAAAATAATATCAAAAGTGCGCTCCTCATGTTCATCTGTGCATTGCCATCATCTTGGCTTGCGAAATCAGAAGTCTACCATTCTAGCAGTGTTATTCGGTAAATAAATCAAAGCAGATATTGTGATCTAAGCGTGGATGTGATGCTGGCAGTAGTAAGGGGAAATACAAATCTAAAGGGGGAGAGGGGAGTGCAGTAAGGGCGAGTTAGCGATTTTAGCATTGGTGTTGGAAATGGCATTAAAACATGCCATTGTTGGAGATCAGATGGAAAACCCTAGGCGATAAGCGCAGGCACAAATCCTGTCATCTAATCCTTCTCTCCAGACGATGGTGCCTCACCCGCCTGGTTAATCCGCATTTTGGTTCCGTCCATTGTAACTTAATTCCCAGTTGAATGCATTCTCAATTAGGAGGGACAAGTTAAATGAACGGTGAGAAGTGAGTATGCGAAGATGCCAATGGTTATTTTTAAGTACACAATTTGTAGTATGGCCAGAAGACAGTGTGGTGGAGGATCAGAAAGATCAATCAATCTAATGACTATTGAATTTGTTGATATAAGGTACAGTCTAAGTGTATGGTCATTAAATGAGTGTAGGAATTTATCCTACAGAGATGGATCTGTTAGTATGCTCTAACAACGAAAACATACAGATGTGGGGTGATCATGGAGGTATTAGAAGGAAGAGAAATATTTTGAACGATGAGGAATTAGGATAGGGCACAGAAGAGAGTTGAGGCTTGGGGGACGCCGGATTCCAAGGGGCAGGTCGTAGCATTCCTGCCATCGCTGAGGATAGAGCATGGTGGAAAGGGTGTGGCTTGAAAAAATATAGTGTTCTGAGGAATGTATAAGAGCTGCGCCCAGGACAACCTTTTCCAATTCCCTTAATATTGTTCAGTGCGTCCAAGGAATGATGACTTAATCTGTGTCGACTGAAATCACATCAGGCGCACAAGGGTGAAACCACCAGGTATGCTCACGATTTCTATAGAACCACAAAACACCCAAATAAAGTTTTATCCCATTTCACATTAGGAAAGTAAATTGCTCAATTCAAGTCCTGAGAAAAACAATCTACTTGTGATAATCCTGCCGTTTTGTGTAAGTACAGGAACATCAGTGCAAGGAGCATGACATCAATAGATCAGTCGGTTTTTTGCGTTTCTAGTAATTGGTTCTTGTGGCATTTTTAATGTTTTGTATAGGAAATAATGATAAAAATCTTTCACTATTACTCTCAAATGGAAGGCAGTGCACAGGGGCGCTTATGACAGCAAGGGTGGGGTACCGATAATAGTTCCCTTAAAGCGGCAACATAGGGAAAGATCAGGGTGAAGAAGGTATATAGAAGACTTGTCTTCATCGAGCAAGGCAGTGAATAGGAACGGATTCGAAGAGGCATAGAGTGATACAGTGTGGAAACAGGCCAAGACCACTGGCCACACCGGCCAACATGCCCCCAGTACAAGTCCCACTTGCCTGTGTTTGGTATCATATCGCAAAAACTGGTCCTAGCAATGACCTGTTAAGGTTTCTTAAAGGGGGATAGTCCAGGCCAACTACCTCGTGGCAGCGTGATCCTACAGTCCCACCTTGCAGTGGAGCAAGTTACCCTATAGATTCCTATTAAATCATGTCCCCTTCACCTCACTAGTCCTCTGGTACTTGATTTCGTCCTCTCTGGCAAGAGGAACTGCCCGCTCTATTCCTAGCATGATTCATACACCTCAATAAGATCACCCATCAGGTACGTGAAAACAAACTCATGTCTGAGACTATTTGCAGTTAGTTGCCTGTTATACAAGCAGTGTTAAGATAGAGGTAGAAAGGTTGGAAGTACAACAAGAGATCAGAACAGTGGAGACTGTGGGGACCTTAAAAATAGCTAGAAAAGAGCAGTTTTCCATGAGTAACGGAGTATAAAAGAAAGGCATAGTTAGGTTGAGATGAAAAAAGAGGAAGGAACCTTACACTAGGCATTTTCGGCGACTAGGCTGTCGTCCACATGGTCGCCGGCGGGTGCCGTATGGTTTGAGTAGTTAGTCTACTCAGTCGCCACAAAGAGCGAGAGTCTTTGGGCACCGTGATTCAAAAGGTTGAAATTCGAGGACCGTCAGCGAACAGGGGTTTGGCGCCAATAGAGTAGAATGACTTATCATAACGTAGTTGTGCCAGCAGGTAAGTAGTTTGTCGCAAGCGAATGTAGGTTCCACCAGGGTGACGTAGGTTGGGATGTCTTTGTTTTGATTGTGAAGTAGTAAGGACTTCCTATGCTCTCATGCTGACTAGAGAAGCAGTGGCCGGCGATATTACAAAAAGTCATGTACTGTATTTTTACAAAAAGAATAATTTTCTAATATCGCAGCGCATATGAGGTTGAATTTCCCTCGGCTCATTTTAAGATTGAAATATTTGAGGACATAAATTCAGCGGCCGATACTTCAAGAGACTTTGTACAACCGGGCGTGCTCTTTCTGCTGATACTCACTGCCTGCTGTGGTCGTTTTTGGTGCAGAGAGCAACTCCACCGATTTGCTTGTTTACTTCCCAGAGTCTGCAGGCCAGCCTTCCCATTGGAAGCATCACTTACTGAAGCGTGTGCCTTTTGAGTTAATTTTTTCTTCACTTCCACTGTATTCGAATCGGCAAAAATTACATTACTGTTTGTCATAATTTCACAATAACGAAAATGAAGATAGCATTCAATCAAAATTCTAGTCGATGAATGATAATTAATCAAGGGACAATGGGAAAAACAATTAACAAACAGAAACAGACTACTCTTTCATTTTGAAAGCTAATTTACAATAAAGCCATTCATGAAATTATGTTAAAATTGGCAATGTTTTGTGCTTCTAGTGTTGACAATTTGTGGTTACTACTTTTCTGCCAGATGTGGGCACTCCATATGCCTTCTATAGAGTCTGTGCCTTGCAAGATTTTTTACTGTATCAATGATGAAATATATTGAATCCAGCAACTTCATTTGCTGTGCATAATATGTCAATTATTAGTAAGCATGACTTCAGCTCTCAAAATAAATGGAATAAATGCATTCACTTCCTGAAACATTTACAATATAAGAACCTATTAAAGCATCCTTAATAACATTTTTTTGTTTTTTCATATTAAAGAACACAATCGAGACTTCAGTCACAGCTCAGGAAACACGTACCTTGGATAAAAGAAGGTAAACTACACTTCAGCTTTCTTTGGATTTTGGGAAATGTTGTTTCAACTCTTCCCAAAATCCAGAGCTCCTGCTCTTCAACTCCCTTGTGGACTCAATATCTGGCTATCTGCTGAAAACAGTTTTGTTGATCTTGTTGCATAATCCGAGGAATGGACAAGCCTCACATGCCTATGAGCTGCCCAAACAGGGGCATGCTTATTAGTATCTTACGCCAAGTTGTTGGGAGTGCTTGTGTTGTTGTTCTTTATGGAGCCCTGCACACGGATAAAATAAACAAGAGCAGAGTTGGGCCAGTCACAACATCATGGCTAATCTCTCCATCGCTACTCCAATCCTTTAACATCCGAAAGTTGTCATCTCTGCTTTGAATGCAATCAAAGACAAAAGCTGTGCTTTATACTGTTCTATGTAGTTGTGGAAGAAGTTGCCTTTTGATATACAATCCATGATTGCTGGAATCAAACCCCAATTCTATACTTTTGCAATTCATTGCACAATGCTTCAGTCAGAGCAATGGCAATGGTGTAAAATAACAAGGGCATGAATTTTGCAAGAAAGCATTGATGTTTCACCGCTCAATCTTTGAAGAATACTGCTCACAAAGATTAGCATTCTTTGGTATGGAATTTCACCCTTTGAGGAGATTTCTGGGGCATTTCAACAATCGTCACTAGCTGATTGAGCAGCCTATTATGCTAAATGCAAATACGGAGTACAATGCATTGTAGATTTAAGTTTAGCTGCATGGAAACCAATCATAAAGTAGACTGCATTAACTAACCCACAAACCCTACTGTACCATTTATATAACACCCACTTCCTGTACTGCTCGTCTTGGTCAGCGGTTATGATGGCTCTGACAACTAACAACCTGTTGTATCCGCTATAGTTTTTGAATTCTGATTATAGATGATTCTCGGTATCTTAGATTGTATGACTTCTGCTTTCACATGGTGTCGAGGGAATTCGAAACCCACGCCTCCATCTGCGGAGAGACCAGAATTTGTATGACTCAGTTGTTTACATGCATTATTTAAAAATTGATGACAGACACGTTATAACCATATAAGAACCATATAACAATTACAGCACGGAAACAGGCCATCTCGGCCCTACAAATCTGTGCCGAACAACTTTTTTCCCTTAGTCCCACCTGCCTGCACTCATACCATAACCCTCCATTCCTTCTCATCCATATGCCTATCCATTTGTTTTAAATTATCCACGAACCTGCCTCCACGCACTTCCACTGTAAGCTCATTCCACACCGCTACCACTCTCTGAGTAAAGAAGTTCCCCCTCATATTACCCCTAAACTTCTGTCCCCTAATTCTGAAGTCATGTCCTCTTGTTTGAATCTTCCCTATTCTCAAAGGGACAGCTTGTCCACATCAACTCTGTCTAGCCCTCTCATCATTTTAAAGACCTCTATCAATTCCCCACCGTAACCTTCTGTAAAAAGTGTTAAATACAGAAGGGATAAGCACCAAAAAAAGACAATCTTTAAACAAAAAACAGTTCTGGAGGAACACAGCAGCCAGGCAGCATTGTGTGAAGATGTGAAAACATCATCTGTGTAATCCCTAAATTGATGCTTGCCTGACCCAGAGTACCACCAGCATTTTGCGGCTTTTGTTTAAGATTCCAGCAAAGAGCAGTTTCTTGAATTTTCCTTTAAAATCAACATCCTCTTGGTTAACCTTTTAAATAAAGCGTATAGAATATCATGACAGCGCAGGAAGCTTTAGTTGGGGAACAGGTTGTAATTTTGGGGTTCACAGCTTAAAAGGGGATTTCTTTAAACGAGCGCGAACATTCACAGAGAGGGTTCTCATGTACGATGGTCGTATCAGGGCATATTTTATGGCCCAAGCCATCAGGAGTTCGGAGGAACTGTCAACTACGATCAGCTCCATATATGGCGGTGCATCGAAAAACATACGCTAATCTCTTGCACTCAACAATTATGAAAATTGTATAATGTTTCAGATTTTGATCGCGTTTATGCCAAACTCGCTCACTGTCAACTATGGTCAAATATCTTACACCGGCTGATGTATATTTAAGACGCTCCTAAAGTGATCTATCAGATTTTTGGATGATGGGGCACAAAGGGATCAAGGGATACAGGAAGAGCGTGGTAATATAGTGTTAAGCAGTCAGCCATAATTCATATTGAAGGGCAAATGGCTCAAAGAGCAAAATTATTATGCTCCTTTTTTTTATGACTGCCCACAAGACAGTTTCGAAAACAGCTCACACTTGGAGGACCAAGAAGCAACATGTAGATTTCCCGTTATGATTGATCATGTTGCATCCCTCCAGAAATGCTATCAAGTCTCTCCATTTAACCAGCAAAGATGCAAGCACCAATATATATATTATTCCTTTTAAATTTCGTTCAGTGTTTACTTTCCCTCATATTATAGAGAATGCTTCAAACTTTTTTTTGGCTGCTTTGTTTTCCTGGGCTTCTAAGCTAAAAACAGTCCTCCTGCTAGGCAATAACTGCGCTTTTTTAATTTATTAATTTTTCTAGTGTCCTAGTTGCCAGCTGAGAGACTTCAGAGTGTTTTCCCCGACTTTTGGTACTTCACATCTTCTTGATCAATGACATCAGCATTTGGTATCGTTTAGTTTAGATCTAGAATACAGCTTTAGGATAACAGGCCCTTCAGCTCATTGAGTTCTGCGGTCGGCCGCGATCATCATCATACCTAGCATTATGGCTACACACTAGGGACAATTTATAATATTACTGAATCCCTTGATTCCATTAGCCCTAAAGCTGTATCTAACTCTCTCTTGAAAACATCCAGTGAATTGGCATCCACTGCCTTCTTGGCAGGAATTCCACCAGGTTCACGACTTTCTGGGTGAAAAGGTTTTCCTCATCTCAGTCCTAAATGGCCTACCCCTTATGTCTTAAACTGTAACTCCGGTTTCCCCAACATCGGAACGTTTCCTGCATCTAGCCTGCCCAATGTTTTATATGTTCTATGATATCCCCTCTCATCACTCTAAATTCCAGTGACTATAAGCCCAGTCGAGACCATTCTTTCAGCATCTGTCAATCCCCCGCCATCAGGAATGAAACCTAGTTGAATCTACGCAGCACTACCCTCAATAGCAAAAGTCCTTCCTCAAATTAGGAGACCAAATTATCACACAATACTCCAGGTGTGGTCTCACCAGGGCCCTATATACTGCAGTAGACACTCTCTGCTCCTATAGACACAATCCTCTGCTAGGAAGGCCACACATGCCCAGTGGTTTGTCTTCACTGTCTGCTGTACCTGCCTAGTGTACTTTCAGTTGACGGATGCTACAAGGACATCCAGTCTCATTGCAACCTCCCATGCTCCTAATCTAACATCATTCAGATAATCATCGGCCTTTCTTGTCTGCACCACAAGTAGATAACCTGATATTTATCCACACTATACTGCAACTGAGCAACACTCACCCACCCTCCTACCCTGCAGCCCTCATAACATCCTCCGCGCAGGTCACACGGCCCACCAGCCTTGTGCCATCCGCAAACAGGGTTATGTAACTTTAATTCCTTTGGTCTAAATCATTATATATATTGTAAATAACTGGTCCCACCATCGAGCCGGCGCACCCACAGTCACTGCCTCCATTCATAAAATGACGCCTTTAATTGCTACTCTCTGCTTCCTGTCTGCCAACCATGCTCAATCCGTGTCAACCCCCCACCCCCAAAGACCATGATGCCTCTAATTTTTGCACACTAATCTCGTTATGTGGGACCTTGTCAAAGCTCTTTTTAAAAGTCCAGATCTACCACATCCACTGGCTCGCCCGTTATTTCATTCAACTTGTTACAAAATTCCAGGACATGTTACTCAAGCACTATTTCCCTCTCCCCTTCACAGGGAGAATGTACATAACTCCGTACAGACAGCACCTGCAGTCAGGATAACACCTGGGTCGCTGGCAGTGGTAGGGGCAGCAAATCTAACACTTTACCATCCATGCCAAATATGCTCACACAGATCACTTCTGCATTGGCACCCTGATCTTTCTTTCATGTTTCTTAATAGGCCTGTCCCCACTTAGACGATTTTTTTCAGGCGACTGGACAACCGGCGACTGGATACAGCGACTAGCAGAGTGGAACACACACGCATCACTTCCTTCACCACCCATCAGGCAGGCAGGACAGCAGCGGGGGGGGGGGGGGGTGCGCTGTCTGAGTGCAATTCATACGGTGCAAAGCGCAAGTGATACAGGCACACACTGCGAGGAACAGGAAAGCTGGCGCGGTAATTAGAAGGGAAAGCACAGTGTATGTGGAAGGGTCACGTAAAGTCCCTTTAAAAAGATGGGAGAGGGGGAAGGAGGAGTGGGAGGCAACTTTTAAAGAGTCCCCAGATACACGGCTTTTAACCGAACAGTTATCCTTTGGTTCTGAAAACTTGCTCCTTATGGGTTTTTTTCCTAATGAGCCAATGTGAAATTCACTGGTCAGCACAGGCTACAACCCACGAGAACTACGACCCCTCCTGGCGACCCACTTCCACTGCACCAAACGCACGAAAGTATTGTTATTCAACCATGGCGGGCATTCTGGTCGTGAGAACTTTTTCAACATTGTTGAAAAATTTGTGTGGAGTCCATCAATGAGGCCGTGACGAGTGGCCCAGAATGCGGGAACTCCTCACAACCATGAGATAACTACCCGGCAACCATCCACGTAACATGTGGCATAGTCTCCTGCAAATCGCCTAAAAGTCGCCTAAGGGGACACGGCCCTAAAAAGCATTTCTAATTGCAATTCCCATACTGTAAGGGCACTAGATTACTGTAAAGATCTTTGGGTTAGAATCAAACAAGCAAAACGCTGAGGATAATCCCGATTATTGGCCGGCAAATTGTTCAGAAAACAAGCACCATAAATTAAGAACACTTTGAATGGAGTTTATTCTTGGCATAGAAAAGGCTGGAAAGATCCATGTTAGAAATGCACATACAAAGTTCTTGACAGATTTGCATAGAGTGCACTTAAAAAAGGACTTGGGATGGAATGGGAATATTATGGCTAAAAGTACGCAAACCATAAGAGAAAGTGAGGCTGACTCTGAAAGTCCACCATGGTTGTTGATATAGGAATGACAATATGTAGAATTGGCAACAACTTTGGGAAGATTATAGGTTAGAGAGCTGAGAAGCGATAAAAAGTAACGGCAGAGCTTGGTGCGACCAAGAGAGGCACACAAATGCTGGCGTCAAAATCACTTGGTCAGTTAGCACTCTCTAAAAAAGGAGGGTCTGAAGAAGGGTCCAGTTCCAAAAACGTCCCTTAGCCATTTTCTTCAAAAGAAGCAGCCGGACTCGCTGGAGTGAGTCCAGAATTTTGTGGTCTATCGTGAATGTGCTTCCACATACCTATAGCAAACAATCTGACCTCTGTTGAGACAATAGACATCCTTTTATGTTATTATGTTCTACACAGGTGTGTATTTTGTGCTTTTGGTTATTTCCCCAGGATGGCTGGAGTGTCTGATCCTATTATTCGTATAAAATAACTGATCCCTCTCACGCATTGAAGGCGGGTTTGCCAGTTTCCTAGTTAAGTGACACAGGCACTGGTCCGTTTTTGGGTGGTCCAGTGGGCCAGGACCTTTTGATGAAAGAAAGTGTAAAAAAAAGCAGGATAGGAGATTTGGAACCCTCGCTAACATCATCTAAACTTTCCCAAAGGGCCGGGTAAACTCAAAGAACAACCTCGCAGCTTTCGGATCAAGTATATACACCCTTTTGGACTTCATCTGAGTTTTAACAATGCCAAATACCAAAAAAGCCAACAATTGGGGCTTTCGGGCAATCACCACAACACATTGAGTTGAGGAGGGGGGAAGGGCAAAAAGGAGTAAGTTACTTCCCATTGAGAGCGCTCCCTGGGAAAAGAGCTTGACATTTAATGTCGGCGGGGACCGCAAAAGAAGTTCAGTAGGGGCTGGGTATGGGTCGGAAGGAACTGCAAGATGCTGGTTGGCACACCAAAAAAAGACACAAATGCTGGAGTAGGACTCAGCAGCGGAGCACAGCATCGCCGTAGAAAATAAGAGATGGACGGTGTGGGGCCGGAGAACCTTTCGTGCGAGTATGTAATTGCTAGGCTTTGATAGTTCCACGGAGATTGCCAAAATATATAACTGTGGGCCAAGAGCGCTAATTCAAAGTAAGCTTCCGATAAGTGAGATATATCACAACCATGGAATTCAAAAGTCCATTTATTGCCAAGGAGGTAAAGTCAGAGGAGTTATACCAGCAGGGATAAAGGCCCTTGGGACCTCAACGCTCCAGCCCGATCAAGTCCTCACATACTTGCCTCTGCGTAAAACGGCTGTCACACAGAAATAATCGCCAGGTGATTCCACTGTTGTTCTGTATCCCTGGACCATAATAAGATATTAAAATAAGGAAAATGGTGGGGCAAAACTTAGAATGGCACGGCACAGACATTCCGTAACACAGCCAGCAAGGCCGGAAATGTTCATATACTAACCGCACAATAAAACAAAGGCTAACATTTTATTAGAAAGAAGTGATTAGGAGGAGAATTGAACAGAACGCGGATGGGATTGAGCAGGGCCCTTTGGGCCATGGCATGTTCTTATCGGTTCGTATGGGAGCGTATTTTACTCAGGCTTCAGCAGAGGACAAAAGAGCTCACTTGGGCTCTAGCGCCTGAATATAGGGAAACCTGTTTTGGGCAGATGGCATTGGGGCAGGGGGAATTCTGCTTGAGTGAATGTGAGGAAGTGCTGTGGATGGTTTCGAGCCTTTGACAAATTGAAAGGAAAGATTTTAGGTACAGTGCAGGTAAAATCAAGACTGCAGCATGCTGCTAACTCTAACCTTGTTTTACAGAGAACAGTCCAAATGATGCATTGTGAAATGTTTGAAAGTTTAAAATTTTTGAAACTGTTAATGAAAAAAAGTACTTACAGGCCTGCTGTGAATTCTTACTCTGCACAACACCATCACTTAAAATAGACGACCCAAACAGGAAACAATGTACGTACAAAAAAGCAAAATTGATGGAAAGGTTCGTTCAGCATCCATTGTTACCGTAGATATTTCGCAGTGCACTTGTACTACCACGTACTTATCCTGGTTTAATGAGTTTATGTACCATGTTGAACGTCTGACTAGCCACTTGCCTTTTGAAGATGTAACATCTAAAAAAAGAGTTGCGGAGAATTCATTCACGCGAATGGTGGTAATGTCCAGCGCAGTGAATGACTGGGGAGCAAACCAGGTGGATTTTGGATATTTCCACACGAGTACTTCTTGGTTTTGGCAGACTATAGTTTGCCCTCTGCATATCGAGGGAGTTCTAGAAGCATACACGGGGTACGGAGTAAGACGCGCATGGCAGGTAAAACATCATGGATGTAACCCATGCAGGTGTCCTTGACATTTAAGTGGCAAGATTTCCCAGTTCTAAATATTCAACCAATACCCTATAACAATGACACACGAAACAGCCATCTCGGCCCGACAAGGCCGTGCCGAACAATTATTGTCCCTTATCCCCACCGCCGGCCTGCACTCATACCATACCCCTCCCATGCCCTTCTGCAGCATGAGCCGAGCCAAGTTAGGTTTAAATGAGACCATCGAACCTGCTCCACCCACGGCCACGGGAAGCTCGGCCCCCCCGCTACCACTCTCTGAGGTAAGGAAGTTGCTCCCGCATTTTACCCCTAAACTGCTCGATCGCGGAGGCTGAAGTCGCATGCCCCTGGTGGGAAGCATGCCCACGCGCACAGGGAAAACGGTCCACATCAGCGCTCTGTCTATCCCACGCATCATTTTAAAGACCTCGAGCAAGGCCCCGGAACCGTACGGCGCTCGCCAGAGAAGAAGACCTAACGTATGCAACGCTTGCGCGGAAACGGTAGGGGGGGGGAAACCTCAGCCATTCCTAAGAAAGCGCATCGTAGCGCGCGAGTGTGGGTTGACAGCCGTCCCTAGCTGAGGCGACCCCAAGGGACACCATACGCCAAGAGGGGGTCTCCACCAATGCCGGGGACAGGGGGGAACGTACATCCCAGCGTTCTAGACGCAAGGCGCTGAGGGGAGAAAAGCGAGGCATACCCAAAGCGGGCGGAACCACCCGCATATAGGGAGATGCCACGTCAGCAACAAGGGGAACAGCACGAGTCCCAAGTCCCGCTGTTCACTGTAGCTCTGGTCAAGTCTCCGACCAGGGTACCTGGAGCCGCCGTAGGGTGAGGTGGTCCTGCCAAGGGAGCCACCGATGCTCACAGCAGCAGCGTACGCCAAGCTGGCCAGCGGGCAGCCCCGTTGTGGCTCCAATGGCCGAAAGCACGCTGGGGAACGGGGAAAGCCTCGGCAGGATCCACAAACCCGAGCGGGGGGACAGCTTTGCAGACTACGACTGCCACTTTACACACCCGTCAGCCAGATCAGGGAGGGGACATGACAAACCACAAAGGACCCAACACAGAGCCCGGAGGCACCCCACAATCAACGCCCCAACCCGACAACAGCCGCCACCATTACCCTCTTGGCGGCTCCCTTCAGCCACGGTTGAAGCATCTGGCTATGTCATGCGTTATACCAACAGGGGAACCTGCGTAACCGCCTTCCGGACAACCGGGTCAAAGGCCGACGAAAGTCCATATAACAACGCCCACGGCGTGACCACTCGCCAGGGCCGATTAACCTCTAAAAAAGGCAGGAAGAAAAGGAGGAGCACAGGGACCTGCCCACACAAAGCCAGGGGGGAGGGCGACAGACCTGTTTGTCCAATGCGGAGATAGTACGCGAAGTATCGGTGTCCAGTAATTTGGGCCCACCAGGGAAGGCAACGAACAGGGGCGGCATGGCTAGGTGACCCCGTACAACCCTTTTTTAAACAGGACTGTTGAGCCCAGTGTCATTAAAAAAGGCCATTGGGGGCCACACAGGAGAAAGGCACAACGGTCCCTTGTTGCTAACTATCTGCCAACGGCGAAAGTCGAGATCATGAACTGAGCAGTGCATGATGACCGATCAATTCAACCGCAGTCATCAATATGGAGTGAGGCCTCGTCCTCCAACTCAGGATAGAGTGCCTAGAGATTGAGCAGCTTTTCTTGCTTAGGCGGGCACAAGTTCTCTTGGGATGAAGACATTAGGCTACCAGTGGTAGATGGCCCCCCCCAGAGCACTGTGCCGTGCCTACATTGTGTAGTCATAGGCAGCACCAAATCGCTACAGGTACTTGCAGCGGGCCGGAGCTTGTGGCATGTATTCCAGTTAGTCATCAAGCATCGGTGAAGCCATGTCACTCACCGGCCAAGGCGCAAGGGGTCCCCGTGGCGGGTAGATGGAATTAGTCGCTCAAACACATCACTGACGAACCGATTGCTGGTTCCAGTAACAACACAGAATTCGGTTGGAGTGCGTCATAATCATTAGACGATAATAAAAGGCAAACAAGGAAGATATACCAAAAATTAGCACCAGTGACCTCCAGCAGGTGTGCTTTATGCTCTTTTTCTCCGGCATCAACAGGGGGTTGTTTCACATGAGTACAATGCACCGGAAATGTAAGGTTGCTTTGGTCGCAACTCCGCCTTTACAAGACAGAACGCTTGGGAACAGTGGAGTATTCCCAGTAGGTGATCAGACACTTGACTGGCGGGCTCAGGAAAACGCCGTGCACTGAACCGAAAACCTATTTTGTATAAATATTCTATACAACCGGGAAAGGCGGCGGGGTGTGCAAGCTGATAACAGAGCGACTGGGGGAGCAACGGGAAGCTTACAGAGATAAAGTACCACCAAAGTACCTACAAGTACGACCAACATCTACTTGCATGAGGGAAAGGGCAACTATCTTCGTCTCCAGCTTTTTATGCCTGCTGCACGGCACTTTTGTCTCAAGCGTAATTGAGGTTTAAAAGGCCACTTACTGGGATAAAGTGTCACACAAAAGTGAAAAAGGTCTGCTGTTCCAAACCAATAGTTCTTCTCGCATGGACACCTTTGCAGAATACTATAGGACGGCAGCACAGAACAGGCCCTTCGCCACAATATCTGTACGGAACAGGTGTCCCGAAAAACAAGCCAAACTCTTATCCGCCGTACAGAACCAGATCCACTCCATTCCTTCATATCCCTATGACTACCAAAGTCTCTTAAGCCACGGTTTTCGGCGGGATAATGATGGCAAAGCCCCATGTGCATTGGTTTTGGGTACCCAGGCGTGAGACAACCAATGGTCATGAATTAATTTATGACATGGGCTACGTTTAACGTGTGATTGAAAATCCAAAATGACACAAAACAAAGCATAGGTCTGGGTATTTTGTCACGTTGCACTGAAGGGGACAGTGGAAACTCAAATTAACCATACAGCCATAGAAAAACGCACAAGACACACACGAACGAAACGTTCACATAACAATCCACCAAGGCGGATTCACCACTACCGCACTGGGCGATGGAAGGCATAGTTGGAATAATCTTCGTCGCGGTAGTCCCCACGGTCCGGGGTATTCTAACCCCCCAGCAGGGCTATCGAAGCTCCCTCGCCAGCGATCAAAGCCCCTGTGTCGGGGCGTCGAAGCTCCCCGAGGGCGTCTAGCGCCCACGGTCGAGTGGCAACGAAAGCCACGTCGGTGCATCGAAAGCTCCTGCGCCTGAGCTCCGAGTGTCTCCTCAGTGACGCGAGCTCCAGTGGTTAAATCCGCAGTTGAGCGCCAAGGGTCCCATCACCGAAAGGAATCACCACTCCACGATGTAAGCGGCAGGCTCCAGTGGAGCTCCGAAGTTGGTCTCCATCAGTGGCCCGCCAACCTCCACGATTTTAGCTGGCAAGGCAACATATCGATAAGAACCCCCCCCCCCCCCATACATAACAGCTAAGACACTAAAACATAGCAATTAACACATACTAGAACCAAAGAGGAAGGGACGACAGACTGTTAGTGAGTGCCATTGCGGCCCATTATATCCCAAATACTCCATTGTAACACCAAACTTAAAAGAAACTGGTACAAACATGGAGAATTGATTCAAGTAATAGATCCTTCAACTACGCCAACTAAGATAATTGTATGAAGTTTTCACAATTTGTTAAGTTACATCCCGGCATTGAGAACTCTTAACACCAAATGAAGATCAAAAAATGATAAATGCTGCGTAGCTTTTCATAATGACAAAGAAATCAAACATTCAGGTTGATTTTTTCACTAAACTTTCTTCTTTTTAAAATATATATTGATACATAGCAATCTCTCCATCTTTAAATGTAAATTTTAAAAACCACCACATAGGTTCCCACTTAGTAAATATGTGCTTTAAAAGATTTAAAAACGTGCTTCCCAACAGTGTCAGAGTTTGTTGCCACTTTCTGGTTCTGTGGCCCATTTCCCACAATTTGTCACTGGAAACATCTCATTCAGTGTTTCGTCTTAACCTCCATCTGTCATATCACAGTCTAAGTAAATTAGTGCTTTTTCACCCAGACTATGATGACAGTCCCCCCCTATGTGTTACAAAAACCAAGCGTGAATTGCTTTGGATGTTTTACATCCCTAAAGGGTAAATAATAGGTTAACACCTCACTCATCCCAAATGAAAGTGTGTGATTCTTCGTTAAGAGAACGAGAGCAAGCAGATGACCCTTTACCCCTAGCAAGGTCAAATTTTGCCAGCTAAATTTTGGATCAGGCAAAAACTCCTGTAAATTTCCATTTTTAGTAAGCGTGGGCAGATTGGGAATATACTGACTAGAATAAAGGGAACTCGCTGCATCTAAAAGTCACCCTTTCACGATGCCGTGCGGTCAGGAATAATTGGAAAATTTACCAGCCCAACACGCTGACCTGCTACAGATCGACAACGCCCATTCCTTCCCCCTGCAATCACCATTTCATTCCAATGACACCCCAACAGTGTACTACCACCGCGCCCAATCTTTCAATGTCATCATCTCATTTTTTAGTTTGTTCATACCGTTAAGCGCTGCTATTTATAATAAATACTTACTGATAGATACCCATTTGCATTTGAAGTAAGGATTAGCGCTCAATGCCGGGACTACCCTGAGGCTGAACCAGCGGAAAATGCAAATCATGTCGCAGAGATCGCTTAGCAGTGAGTTTCCAACTTTTTACGTGCCCACTTTAACCAAAACCCATACGACTTCAAATCAATAAGTTCGCAATCTGCAGAATCCGTATTTAGGGTAAGACAGACATATTCACCCGCAATTTTTAGACACAACGTAGACAAACGTGTTACCCAAGATTGAGAAAATGAGGATTGCAAACACGATGGGCATCAGAAAACGGGGGCATTATGATTTTGGTTCCAAAATGGATGCCCAATAATTTTCTTGTATTCCTTTGGTTTATCTTTTCAACATTAATTCACGGTAGACATTTCATTCCCGACTGGAAAACTGCCCTGAATGTATGCTATGAATTTCTCCCTCACTTGAGCACCTAGTGATGGTAAGATTCCAGGTCTTCCATAAATACTATATTTTTCATCCTGATGCTGCTTAGTTTTCAATCATTGGAATATATGATTCACCTGTATTTTTTAACATGATTATTTGCGCAACCTATTAAACATCCACATGCTCTAACTAAGTTAAAAAAGACTAATACTTCCTTGATAATCATGTGCCTAAGCTCCATCATTGTGATGGTTCTGTGCGCTTTTCTCACAAAACGTCCATTAATGAATGCTTAATACCCCAATTTTATGAAGTCAGGACATTCGCTACAACAATCCATTTAGTGGGCAATGCGAAGGAAGGACCCGCTGAGACTGCATGAACAGGAAAATGGCTTATTGATTTTAGTACCCAGAGGTTTTGGATGAGTTGCTAATTGGCGTTGAGCACTATTACAGTGTGCAAATAGAGCACCCTGCGGGAACTCCTGTCTCCACCATCTCCACCTTATCCTGCGTTTGCGGGTCCGCATCTGTTGCCAGCTTTACAATCCCTCAACTATTATGTTGAAAGTATTGTCCCCATTATTAGTTTTGCTAGCTGCAACCTACTGACATTCTGGGAGGAGAAAATAGAAATGCTTTTGAAGAAATTCCAGTTTTTTTTCCCTCTATTTAACTCTCCCCTTCCTTAAATAAAACAAATAGATAAGTTAAAACTGCTAGATTCTCTTAATTTTGTCCATTCCCAGTCTAGCGTGAATTTTTATTTTTGAATGTAGATTGGGTTCAGTATTGAATTTGACTACAAATAATTTGTTGTAACTTTCTGATTTTCATTCTAATATCATTCCCTGAAACTGGTTTTGTGTTTTTCTATCGCTGTAAAACTGATAAGCAAAGCACTCTCTATATTTCCCATAACTGAAAGAACCAGCATAAAATTAGTAATAACAGGCAATTTAAGTTACAAATGCTGTGAACAGTATACATAACAGTGTTTATGAAAGGCTGCGACAGTTAGTAAGAATATGGAATACATACATAAACTATAAAACATATTGAGAGTTCAAACAGCTTTTCACTTTTGTCGTGCAAATGCGTTCATTTATTTTTTCTTTTAATATCGTTATTAGAATGTAGGATTGACTTGTATTATCCTCCATAAAGTTCATCACGATGAGAAACAGCACCGAGGACTACCGTCTTATCTGCGTTTTCAATAAGACAAAATCCCAAGGTGAAGGATGTGGCAAAGATATCTGAGACAGTCACTTCCAACACATTCATAAGTCAGTCCAGGCATCATCAGAGAGATACATTCAAAAATAAGACAGACATCTGTTGAGTGACTAGTGAGGATTCTCTCTTCAGTAGTACATTCAATACTTGTAAAGGTAAAGTCTGATACCCCAATTCAAGTGCGATAGAATTAAGTTCCTTGCTCATGCACTTATTCCTGGCACTAGACAAAAATTCTGATTTCTGCCTCGCCGGCTCTCAATCACCCTCTACCCCTATATCTGTTTTAACAATCTTTTTAAAACCCTTTCGGATATTATATATTAATCTCTTTTCGGGCCTGCACTAAATTTGTTCGATAATTATGTTAAATGCTTTGGAGTATTCTGCATTGATAAACCCCATACAAATGCTGTTGTTGTTGTCAGGAGTGCTAATGAGACATTGAGAGTAGGCTGGATCCTTGAGAAGTAGGGTGGTGGGGGAGGCTTAGTCTAGACATCTGTGGGAGTCATTGGGTTTATAGTAGATAGTCCATAGCTCCCTGGTTATTGAGATGGAGAGTCATAGGGGAGAGGTGTCATTGATGGCTCAAGTCAATTTTAACAAGCAGGTGAACATAGTGGTATGTTAATTAAGTCAATACAGTTTTCTCATGGGTCAGGGGCACCCTGTTGCAGGTTGCGATGTAGCGGGAAGAGTGAATGGTGCGTCAATGTTTAACTAGGGCTTTTCGACATATCAACAGAAAGCAGCCATAGCTAAGCCCAGGTGAAACCTTTATCTGAGAGGAGTCCACGTTGTACTGTGTAGACGGTCGTCAGTGAGGAAATGTCTTATATGAACGATTGGGTCTCCGTTCAAAGGAGAACCCAAGGATCGAGGCCCAACTAATTCATCTCATTTGGTTGTGCACTCCTCTCATCCAGAATTAGCCAAGAATATCTTTCGGTAATGTTTCCAATTACGTGTCTTATTTTAAAATGATGGAACAAAACTCTATACAGTATTTCAGTGAGCTCAACCAACACTGTACAATTGCAACAAAACCTCCCTGTGCTTAACACTCACCCTTTTGCATATAATCCAAAATCCAATGGTCCTTCTACTACATTGTTGGCACCAGCCACTAGATTTTGAGATGATTTCACATGGGTCACCCAGGATCCCTCTGAATTTCATTTGCGTACTCTCCTTTAGATAATAATCTTGCCTTTTGATTTCTCTTACACACCATGAGCTAACATTCACCCCAGTTTAAATTGTATCTGCTTGTTTAAAGCTTTGGAAGGCACATGGATCGCAGTAATGGAGGCTCATGGATTCATGTGCAGCATGAGATTAGTTGATTCTTGGCTCACGTTCGACAAACACTTTGTGCCAAGCGCCTGTCTATGCTGTACTGTGGCCAGGCTCTCTCTGTTGCAGACTTCAGTATCCTTGCACAACATGCCCTTCGAACCATTTATATTCCCTATCACTGCCTATTTGAAAATCTCATATACTTTTTCCCTCCGCCAGGTTATTACTCTAAATTAACCATTGTGGGCTAAAACGGGTCCCTGTGGTACTCGCCCGTTCCCACCTTCGACGTTACTACCAATATTAGTAATCATTGCATACAGTGTAATTTCAAAAGAACACTGGCAGGAGAGTACTTTGGGCAGAGAGCACCAGTTTCTGTGCTTGTATCATATCCAAACTGCAATCCCCAGCTGGTTCCCTTCCTTCTGGTCAGCGACTTTAGCAACTATAGCAATTCATCGCTCATCCAGCAATCAACTAACTCAGACGGATAAGAATATTTGCAGACTTCCTATTAGTGGTACACGAATACTTTTGGGAGGGCCGATTCAGTATATTTATTCTGTCGTATTAAGATGCTCTCTTCTGATCGAGTATTCAATGAAACAACAATTTAGAGGGAGTCCTTGCCCATAATGCCCGTCCAATCGCTCTCCTGTGCCTTCCGACATACCCACCATGGTAAAAACTCTTACTTTGTCTCTTATTTGCTCTTATTCCTCTTTATTGACACCCTCATGACAGCTATCCCATGACACTGGTAAATAATCAGATTTGGAACACCGCTATAGCACCTTCCCTGCAGAGAAATTAGAATTTAACATCTCTAAAAAAACATTAGATATACGTAAGGACACCTACAGCATCCCTCCCGTATGGAGCGTTGCATTTTTTTCCGCGTGAAATTTGTGCAATCGGTGCATGCTGTAGCGGTCGTTTAACCCTTACACTGGAATGCAACCCAGTTATGTTTGAAATTGATAGCTATGAATAAGGTCCGCTTAAATCCTTCCTAATTACAAACATTCGAGCCAGCAACCGCCATTCATTTGATCATAGGCTGACTCATCCTCGTACCCGTCGTTCTGCCTGCTCCTATACCCCTGACGTCTGCTTATCGTTAAGAGCCCTCTCATCTCTCTCTTGAAACATCCAGAGAACCTGCCTCCACGCCCCTCGTAGAGAATTCCACACACTCACAACTCTATGTGGAGAATCAAAAGTGTTTGCCCGTCACTGTTCTAATTGCTTACCCTTAGTCGTAAACTGGGGCCCCGTTTCTGGACTCCCCCAACATCGGAAACAGGTTGTCCTGCCTCTACGTCCCAACCCTTAAAAAGCTTATATTTCCAATAAGACACCGCTCAGCCGCTAACTCCATAGTGTACCAAGCCCAGCCGTCCATGCGCCAGCATATACGTCCCGCCTCCCGAAGTAACCTTGTAAACCACGCTGCACTCCCTCAATAGCAAGAATGCCCTTCCTCAATGGGGACCAATCGGCACACAATAACTATAGGTGTTGGGTCCACTATGCTCTGAACACTTGGCAGAAGTGCCCCTCCTTGGCTCCAGACTCGACCAGCTTGGTAGCTTTGCAGACGTAACAGCATCGCTTTCTTCACGCCGCGGGTACCGCATGCTTACTCGTAACGAGAACAAGGACCCCCGATCTCCGGGGAAGGCCCCGTGGGTCCCAACTTTCCCAGTGTAGAAGGGAATCGGCCGGCCTTTTGGAGACCAAAGTGGGCTAACCGCCACCGTTATCCCCGAGAAACTCATCCATGCATCAGCCGACTCCCCGCAACTGCCAAGGTCACCCGGCATTCCAGCAGGCACCACTCACAGGGGCACACTGCCACGCAGCTGGGAGACATCTCATTGGCTAATGGACGTGAATCCCTTCATCCACTCACTGTCGAGATTGGAAAATAGGGGGGTCCCAGCAACGAGCCTGCGGACCCCACTAGTCAGGCCGGCCAGGCTGAAGGGCCCCGTAATCCCGAAACTCTTTGTGGCCTGTCCGCCGGTGACCCGGTGGTGGAGGATGGTGAGGGGGCCGGTGCGGGATTGGGGGGGGAGCGGGCCGGAACCCCTGGATCACATGCAAGAGGATCTGACGGGTTGGTTGAGAGTCAGTCTGCAGCACGATGACTAGAGGAACGGGGAAGCGGCAGAGGCGCGGGGGCAAGCTAACCACGAAAGCAAGAAAACGTTCCTCAACGACATCCCCCGGCAGCGAGCTCGGGCAGTCCCGGGAAACCTATGCCCCTGCGTTGGACCATAGCTCTTAACCGTTCCAGTCGAAGCATGGGCCATCTAACTACACTGCTAGATGATCTGTTCCTCGATGGGTTTCAATTATACGACAAAATTGGGGACGTTTCTATGTCACCGGGTGCAAAGGAGGGGGAGGGTAGGGGGAGAAATGATCGTGAATAAACATAAGTATAAGATTTTGATTGCAACATGACAGGAACTCATGCCCAGAGTTACGGAAGTAAGGATGGGTATTGGGCTATATTTTGTGTACATACGCCTGACCACTTTGCGGTGTACTTTAAATACACCTGTCCGATCCCCCGGACATGCCGATTAAACACTTAAGGTTGTCAACTCAGAGAAGGACACTCATACTATCCAATTCCAAGCACGAATGTGACTTGGATCCAACAGCACAGCCAAATGACCTCAGTTGCCTTGCTCAGTCGCAGTGCACTCTGTCTGAACCCCTTTTCTTCTCCTGGCCCGCTCGCCAGCCCGCTCATATCAGCCACTGCCGGCAATCTAATGCCGCGACGCCAGATAGGACAGGCCTGCACTTGCGGGCTCCTGGTGCACTTGTAGGCATTCACTGCCTGTCCGTATTCCATTTCAAGGTAGTTGGATGGGGACATGCTTCGGCAGGTGTGTAGCGTGTGGCGATCAAGTGAGAAGAAGCGCCTGTCTTGCCACAGAACCGCACAACAGTTGGGTTATTTATGAAATTCCGTCCGACCACGAGAAGTTCTCACGACAGAATTGCGCGAATGCTTGAGTCTTACGCTCAATCTGAGAGGTTTGGCAGCCGTGTCAGTGTGTTACCATGAAGACCGGAAGATTAGGTCGTCCTCCATGAGAACGAATAGGACTACGCTCGGGAAGCTCTGTCAAGTTGAAGTGCACTCTGAGATTAGCATCTGTTACCGACAAGTCTAATGTCGAAAAATTGTTCGACTGTAAAGGCAACTTAAAATATTCAGCCAACGGACCTCTTGTATTCACCAAGGATGGCTGATTGTTTTCAGAGAGCATTTAATGAGGCAGTGAATATCACAGAGGAAATGGCATGTTCCGGTAGCATTCATGGACCGCAGGGTCGGGCTGGAAGGATCATAAATGGAAATGAAGTGGCTGGGGCGGGGCATCTAGAATGTGATCGAGGCCATGTCAAGTGCAGAAATTGTGCGGCAGGGACAAGCCCAGATTTCATTGTTGACATGCGATACTAGCCTTTGAGTCACCCACAGACGGTGGGACATCTCGCCCAACCATATGGCCAGATAGGAAATTTCTCTCTGCCAAACAACACGAGCCGAACGCGTGAACCCGGTTTAAAAGAGTCGGGGGGACATGCGGCAGGTGCTGGATGGAAGCGGAGTAGGGCAGACGAACAAGTACTGGAGGCCTACGAGGGTCTTTACCTTGGTTACTTAAAATGAACGGATGGACTGGAAAAGGGCAACCCTACAGAAGGGGAATAAAACCTAGGAGCTTGGGCCGTTGGTGCACACCAACAAGAAGCTGTACAAGGGACAAAGAACCATAATTACTCAGTCAAGCTCAGCACTATCAACACATTGTGCCAACTGGGGGGGGGGAATCCAAATACAAGATAATTGGACAACTTAACCTATATCATGTTCTGCGGGAGGACGTACATCGAAAGAGATAGAGAATGGGTGTGAGGAAGAGGGGAAAATCAATGTCGCAGAATACACGTTCTTGAGGTTTAGACGGCTGGTGAATGTTTCACTGCTAAGGGCCCCCGGGCCCCAGATCGTTCACACTAAAGCTGGCGCTAGCTGTATATTTGGTACTGGGTACATATGAAATCTAATGTACCAAGTTCCACGTACAGACAATACATAGAATGAAGAAGATGCTCGACCTAACCAGGCTAGGGACAATTGTTGATGACTCATTCAGATTATATAAGTTGGGGTCCAGGAAAGAGCCTGGAACTAACGATTAGGTTGTTAAGATCACATTTATCTTGCCTACTAATTTCCCTGGACGGCTCGTCGGAGCGAGGGCTAAACGACTGGGGCGTAGGCCGCCACTTCAGGGTTGTCCCAGAAGAACAGACCGTCGCAAATTGGCGAACCTAAGTAGACCAGAGATTGACTGAGACGCACAAACGGCAGAGCGGGAATCCTGAGAAAACACAAAAGGGCGACCGTCACATCAGCGGGCCAGCAGTAAGGGGGAAACTCGCCAACGGATGTGGTGGAATACCGGCAAAAGTTCTCTAACCACATCCCCACGCAAAGCCGCTGGTATTGTAACGGAAGAATTCCACAAGCGTAGAATAATTTGGGACAAGTGAGAACACTCGACATTCGCAAGAATTCGTGAAAGGAAGAGCAGGAACACCACAGGTTTGAAACTTCCTTATTTGTCCTTTATTCTTCTACACGATACCTAGCAAGCCTACACCGAGCTTGCGATGGCTGTAGATCTGATCAAACAAAACCTATTGTTGGAGGAATTCAGTAGGTCCGCAAATATTAGATCAGGATTATGGGTGACTTCTGGTCAAGAGTGTATCAG
This sequence comes from Leucoraja erinaceus, assembly GCF_028641065.1. Lineage (NCBI taxonomy): Eukaryota > Metazoa > Chordata > Chondrichthyes > Rajiformes > Rajidae > Leucoraja > Leucoraja erinaceus. Next base: position 36,385 of record NW_026576591.1, read on the forward strand.
CAGCCATCCTGTTGCAATTTGGTCTTGGAGGCATAGAGAGTGTTCAGTCCCCGCAAAAAATGGAGCAGATGGAGAGAGTTTATGTATCCTCCACTCCCGGATGTTGGTTGTTACACAGTTAAACTGACAATCGGCTGGCAAGCATGAAATATTCCCAGATCATGAGGTGTCCTAATTAGTCACCTACAATTAGGTACCTTCCCACCCAGGACCTGTTACCAAACAAGCCATGTCAGCGGCATTGAAGTGGATTATGTCATAGCTGCGGAGATGAATCCCATGGGTTGTTGGTGACCAAAAGCCTGCCAGATCTGAAGACAAAAACATTACTGTTTAAAAATACCACTCATTATCCATACTCAGACCTTACAAATACAAGCTTCTCGCCATAAAAAGCCAGTACAAGTGTATGGCTCTGATTTACTTATGACGTTATCATAAGCGCTACTATTTATGAAATGACTTGTAGATAAACCAAAGATATTTGAACAATTTGACATAAGTGACAAGGAACAGTAATGATTTAGATGACTAAATTAAAAGAAGATTGGCAAATTTTGCAGAGACACAAGCGGGGTGGCAGTGTACCTCTGCGAAGAGATCGATGAGATGCAGAGTGGCTTGGAGAGGTGGTGGATGCAGATCACGGCAGATCAGTAATGTGGATAAATGTTAGGTGTCCACGTTTGGGGGCAAAAGGGAAGGCAAATTATTATCTGTAATGGGTCAGGCTAGAAAGGAGTACAACGAGACCTGTGTGTCCTAGTACCAGTCCTTGAAATAAGCATCCAGTACTACCATTCCGGAAGACAGCTAATGGCATGTTGGCTTCGAACGAGAGCAGTGTTCAGGGGGCCAGAATCCTTCGCAGCTGTAAGGGCCCGGTGAGAATCACACCTGGTTTAATATTTGTGTGCAGTATTGGTCTCTATTTGAGGAATGACCTCTTGCTATGGGGAGTGCAGCTAGGTTCACGATGTTAATTCATATGGGATGCCGTCTGGTTCATTCTAGAAAAATCGGAGCGCGACTGGCTTGTATGTCACCCGAGCACAAATCTCAAAAAGTGAAGGGGATCTAATATAAACATATAAATTATAAGATGGACATGCCCATAGCAGACTCTTCCGCCTGAGTGTGGGGATCCAGAACCAGGCCACCGTTTAAATAAGAGGTAGCACATTTAACTGAGATTGGGAAAATGGAACAGATACGAGAGATGAATCTATATTATGGCAACTGATCATCTGCGAGTATTATGGCGCGAACAAATGTTTGATAAATCGATTGTCCCCGATCATAATTTGTGCTACCCAAATTTGCTTTTGATTGCTTTTCTGAGGACTTAATATTATCGTAGAGACCATGAGTTTCGCAATTCTGGCAGGCACAGGAGCACGTTGCACAATGCAAAGGTAGAGATGGGTTGTACCCATAAGTATATTCTAAATGCTAAACCTTTGCAATTCTCCCTTTGGGAAAATGTCTACCAAAGTCAAGCTCACATCACTGAAAGTAAAGATGCTAAAACAGGTAGAATCGTGGAGTTTCTCACTAACCTACTATAAAGGGATATCATACAAGGGCTTTTGGAACACGTAGGCTATACCTTAATTGTTCTTAGGGCAAAAGGTTACAAGACTTGCCGGTGGAAGCTCAAGAGGGAAGAGAGAAAATTAAGTCTCCCCCGAACAACCAATCCAACGATTACCCTTATCTGCGATGACGCAACGGGGAGACACCGGCCTTCTACTGTGCTACCTTTGCTGTGGGTCGTCTTCGTCACCACTTAACTGCACTGGCTGGTTTTCTAGACTGTAAGCCGCGGCCAGGGGCTGGCATTTTGCTGTCTGCTTGCATAGCGAAAATAAGAGAGAGCGGTGCTAAAAGTCTGTATTCCGACCGTTGGGGGCCGTCTGGCTGCGATTCTGAGAAAAGCGCCCGCCCTTACCGACGCACCGTCAGTTTTGGCCCCCAGCGGGTCCCTTCTCAGCACGGGAACGACCCACGGTTCCCGCGCCTGCAGAGGTGCCCCTGAGGAGTTTTTGTTTTGTCCGCCGGCGTGTTATCCTTGGGGAGATTCGCTAAGGAAAGCGGCATATTGATACAGTGTGTGCGCAACCCATAAAGTCGCCCAAGCCGGGCCCAGTTGTCACGCGCCTACGTTGGGTGATCGCCCCCGCGCGCAGGGGGAGTCTCGGCTGATACAAAAAACTCATGAAGTGGGTGTGCAGTAATTAGTCTAGCAAGCGTGGAGGAGAGCCACAGAGAGCACAGGTCTTCCTGAACAGTCCTCAATGCAATAACACGGCACTCAATGGCCACTCTTCCTGTCCCGTATGAGGAGGTACAACGGTGAGTAACTAAACCCGTAATGTGGTTCTGAATATGATCATCATTCTTTTCGGTAAGGACACACACAAACAGTCAAGTACCTAGGTGAATAGCACTGCTGCCTGACAAATACGGTCCGCCGTTGTTGCCTTCCTTTGTGGGGGGTTGGGGTGTAAATATAAAATCCACTTACTCGCAGCCTCTCCCTCACTCCCCCCTCTCGCGCGCAGTTCGTTTCCTCGCCCCCCCCGCCCAGCCCGCCCCCTTTGCGCTCTTCCCTGAGACCCGTGCATTCGTGCGGGCCCTCTCCCTCCCCCCCCTCCTCGGACCCCCCTCGCCCGCTCTCCCTCGCGCCCCCTCCGCCAGCCCTCCCCCCCCTCCTCTCGGCCATCGGCGCCCCCCCCTCCCCCGCCAAACCGTCGCCCGCCCCGTTCCCAGCAATCCTTCCCCCCGGCCACTCCGACCCCCGCGACTTTACCTCGCTCTCTACGACGGGGTCTCCCGTGGCCCCTGACCCCCCCCGGCCACGGTCACCCCCCCGTCCCCCACCTGCCCCCGACCCACCATCACCCCCGCCGCAACGGCCGCAAATCAAGCTCTGCTCGCGACTAGAATACAAAGGGCCCTAACCCGCGTCGCCAGAGGCACACCGGCGCCGGGCGTGGGTGTAGGGCCCCACGAGGCTGCTTACGCTGCGCTAGCTGGACACCAAGCTCACGAAAACATATCAACCACCCACCTCAACGGCCACCAGAGCCTATCCCCCCTCTCCGAAAACAGAGAGCTGGACCAGCAAAAGAAGAAACACCCACAATAACGCACCGAAAACAAAAGACACGAACTACACACAACTCGCGCGTATCGCCCCCACACGGCGACTGACACCGTCTGGAGGTCGCATGTCAGTCGGACCTGCACGCGTCGGGAACAGAGCGTGCGGCGCGCGAGGTCGGCGCGCTCGCAGTCGATCACACAGTCGGGCTGGGAGGACACGACCACATAAGGCCGGAAGCCCAAATACAAGCAACATAAGTGAGGAAAGGGTTCTAAAGGGGTCAACAGTCGACCAACACAGCGATCGATAGGCCCATCCCAACAAACACAAGCAAATAACCTGCTAACGAGGCCCCTGCGACCCTCGTAATAAACCGCCAAACAGGCGCGACAACCGAGCAGCCCGCACCTTCCGCGCGGGGGGCGATCTGGCACTGCACCGCCATCACCCGCCTCTATCCTGAACACGGCTCTGGGCACAACCCGACGCTCGTCACGAAGGCAAAAACGTAGCGCAATGAGTGCACACCGCATCGGTGGCTCTCGGCCATCAAGACTCATACTCCCCCCCCTACGCCTAGATGTAGGAAGCGAAAAAACAAAAAACGTGAGCGCCTCCTGGTCACTTTCTTTGCCCTTCCGCTCCACGCCATGGGGGGGGCGGCGGGGGGGTCGGGGGGGGAGGTGGCGGTGGGGCGCTGAGGGGGGGGGCTGGCCGAGCGCTGCGGGGGGTGAGCGGGGGGCTCTTCACTCAAACTCTGTGGCAATGGTCATATAGCCCTCCACTGCACGGCGGGTGCGTAGGCTTCCCGCCTGTGCCCACGAGTCGCAGTCGTTACCCAATCTCCAAGCGCCGGTAACCGTTTAGCTGTGAAAACGGAAACAGAGCGTGCACCGAATTACTGTTGGAAGGGACACAGGACAGAGAACAAGCTCGGGATGAAAAAGGAAGCCCGTATGAAGGAGTGGGAGCACGTGATAAGACAGAAAAAAAAACCACGCCGGGCATGAAGAAAAAAAAAAAAAAAATTGCCCATGCCAGAATGCCTCAAGCGCCCGATGTGCTACTCGCGAGAAGCCGCCGGTGCGGAAGCAACAAGCTCTACAGCAGACCCCGCGGCTCCCTGTAAAAAAAACCCCCCCCCATGTCCCAGACCTGCTCCCCCCGAATCCCCGAGGGTCTTTCGAAGCCACGCGCCACCAAACAGCTCCTCCCGCATCCACGCGCCAGCTCCGGGATGGTGGTAGCTCCGCACTGCTCCGTGACTGGGCCCCAACTTCCGCTGGAGGCCGATCCACAGTGCAACCCAACGCAACGGAACCCACAGGAAAGGCGGTGCTCCGTGCAGGAAATGCCCTTTTTTAAAGTTCCCCCCCAACCGCAGCCCGCCCCCCGCCCCCCCCACACGCACACCGCCCATCAAAAAAACAAAAACTGCATTAAAACGGGACAAAAGAACAAAAAGACAGGACGACGCAGAGAGTCGCTAGGCGACGCGAGTCACCCGACCACCGAATCAACCCTATCTCTGCCTCCCGGGGTATTAGCGTGAGTGCAGGGGGGACTAGTGTGTGTGACCGGCATGCCGCCTCCCCCGCCCCCCCACCAACCGCACGTTGGGTACAGACCCAACGTCTGCACGGGGTCTAATATTTTTTAATTTGATAGGACCTAGGAATAGTGCTTAGGATTTGAACAGTAGCATCATGCTAAATATATATGAAATTTGACAAGTAAGCGAGAATTTTTAATTGCTATTTTCTCGGCCCTCGGTAGAGACCCGTCACCCTTCATAAATCCTCTCCTAACATAACTCTTACATAGCCAATCTCCGGGCTTTGCCATCTCATGTAAGCCCTGCGCCTCATGTCTTAGAAAAAGCTAAGGATCTTTAATCACTTCCGGGAAGCCTGTCAAACCCACAGTGACCTGCGGCACGTTTTTTGCCAGTTCGAAGGCCGTGGCAAAAAAGCAGGGCAGTACCCCTGCACATTTCAATGTCCCACTATCCCTTCTATTCCCACCCTTGTTCTGGGGGACACAACCGGCATGTAGCTTGGAAGCGCTGTCACAGCCCGAAGCGCAACCTCTCTCAGCCGATCGTGCCGGGTAAGAGACCCTCGTGTGCACGGGGGGACAGAACGGGACACGAGGGCAACACTGACTTCTCCTTCTGACTCCCTACTTGCAATTGAGAAGAGCAGCTCCACCATAAGAAGATGAAAACGGTCGCTCCTCAGTAATATCAACTGGGCAGCACAGTGCAGCCTGCGACCTCACAGCACAGCCCCCAGGTCTGGTTTGATCCGAGCCTCAGGTTGCTCCTGTAAGGTTTCCACTTCTCGCCGTGCCTCCAGATTTCTTCCGTGCTGTGGTTCCGCACACATCCAAAGGCATGCAGGGCCCCGCTTTTAAAGAGCTACCTAGGAAGTATGTACTTTCAGCACAGGTTTGGATGCATCTCGCATGCCCCTAGGAGATTGGAAAACAACATGTAAAATTCCGTTTTAATCCCAGCTCTCTGCCTGAAACACACTGGCAATGATCGCTTTCTGCACAGAAATTTACTCTATCTTTTTCTGCATAGAAATCAAACGATATTGAACACACGCCACCAGCTACCAATAACAGGGTGTCAGCCCAAGTGATGAATTCTTATTGGCCGAACGGGTTCTCACAAAAGTAAATCGAGCAGAGAAAGGCAACATCAGATTATGGTTACGCAGCTTTAAGACATTCCTAATTCCCCATTTTTTGCACATGACTTTTTAATCGAGAAGAATAGAAGCTCCTCTAGTATCTTTCTGTATCTTATGTACAATGATCCAATTTATTTGTGTCATTTGAACCGCTTGGAGGTCAACGAACTTTTTTTTCGGCATCCGGACACACAATAGAAAACCAGACACAACACAATTTAACCACATCCTCACTGCTGCGATCCTCCCACTGTGATGAAAGCAAGCGTATCTCCTCCACCTGCACTCCCCATGCCCTCCCGATGTCAGAGTCAAAGCCCGCCCCCCGGGCGATTGTAAATCCCGCGGCCATAAACGCCGCGCCGGGCGATGCAAGCCGCCGCTCCTCGATGGTTGCGCCCCCGCGGGCGCTACAAGTGTCAATGATAGCCGAATGGTATAGACAGCACATAAAGCTATGTAACCAATCAAAATGACAGTAATATTATAAATAAATACTATGTTAAAACATGGGCATCTCCATTTATAGAACAGATAAAAGGCATCAAATTGCAATTGAGTTCTACACACACCAATATACCAAAAAGCTAATCCAAACGGAAACAAATCATTGCCCTTTAGTATTTGCAGATCCATTGTTTGACCCCGTACCCGCTTTCCTGGAAGCGGTTTGTTTCCCTAATAAACTCTGTCATAAAACTGCAAGGACGCTCCTACGAACCACAAATTCATACTGAGAATGCCCATTATTGCCTTGCAATAAAGTAGGGGTGAGACGTCTAGCAATCATATACAATATGGCTTTGTTGGCTCCTCATAATTTTGAAGAGCTTTGGGCCTTGCTATATTTTGTTGGGCCCATTAATTGAAAGTAACACGGTGAGCCAGAAGTGTTGAGCATAACAACCAGTACCATTTTACCAAGAAAAACCCAGGCATCAAACAACTTCCCTGCAAAGGCCTAATGCTCCCCACCTATTACGTTATCTTATTTTCAAATCCGAATTAAAAACTGAAAACACAGAGCTATGACAAGGCACGTCCTATTAAACTCTTCAGGCAGCTGTTAGACCTCAACATGTCGTGGTTGGTAACATCTGTGCTTTAGTTGCAGGTCAGGTTGGTGCTAGGAAGACTCTGGCAATATTGTATATTAAAAATACAAAGTTAATCCAAAAAGGCATACATCATCAGATATTAATCCTAGGACCGAAGTAAAGTGAATGATCAAGTAGTTCATTGGATCCAAATAGAGACTCAGCTGGGGTTCATTCTAGGTACGGCAAGCACCTGAACAAAAGGGCAAGTGTAAGTTTTGAAAATCCAACAGCGATCAATTTCCATTTCACATTTTCGTGGTTCCAATGCTCAGACACCGGGAGGGATCTGATGATCAACATTCACTCAAGATAAGCAAATGAGTGATGGCCCATTCACGAGCACAAGCTAATAGGGTTGGGCAAGCATATACTGGAAGTTTGCCCCCACAAAAGCACAAGGCTCGCAACGCAAATAGCAGATTGCCATATGAACGGAAACAATACAGTGGCAGAGGGATAATAAAAATGATAACTGCGCTCTGGAGCAGTAAGTAGCGTGGGGGTGAAACTATTGCGAGCGTCGTATCACCTCTGAAGTCACGGAACAAATAGGGGAGCCGGCGATTAAAAGCACTAGAGTGGACAAGGAGGATATCAACTGTGCGGTTTGAGATGGACCAGAGGGGGAACCGATTGGCGGCAAACAGGGGCGTTTAAAGGCCAGAGGCCCCGGGGGCGGAGGCGGTAATTGTTGAGCGCGCACGAAGACGTCGGGATGGCTTAGCAAACCCGCGCCGGTCAATTGACCACCATCAAAATGGGAAACCAGACAACAGTACACACAGAGCCAATTTCACCAGTCCAGAAAGAGCGCAGGAAGAGGCAGGCGGGCCCGGGCTATGCGAGGCGGTTTCCTCAGGCACCATCCGGGAGGGGCCGACAACCTGGAGCGAAGCCTCAAGAAGAATCGCAAAGGGTGACATGCCTGAGATCAGGGCGGGACCAACATCTAGTGCTGACCAAACCCAGCTCACACGCACACCACCCAACAATAAGCCGCTAAGGTAAATGAACAGTGTTCTGACGAGGTTGAAATGTCCGGTAATGCCTTTACATTGATTACAGTTTAAAAGCTCACACACCATGAAATGATGTCATGGAACCCCTGAGGGCGACATTAGATAGCATACACAATGAAGTTTCAAGGCAAAAGCGACTCCTCTCTAATTTGAACAATATTCCCCGTAGTTAATAAAGTCTCACAAAACGACTGTTTGTCTAAAAATCAAACCGTTGCGGCGCTGCGTACGTCAAAGCCCTTGCTGCGCCCCCCCCCCCCCCCGCTCCTATGAAAGCAGATGCTCTCAATGCTCAGGCCGCCCTCATCCCCCCTCGTCTTCCCCCCCTCTTTCCCCCTCGCCAACCCATCCCTCCCCCCACCCTCTCCCCCCACCGGCCCCCGCCCCCGCCCTTCCCCCATCCTCCCTCCCCCCTCTCCGCTCTTCCCCTCTAGCCTCCAGCTCGCACGCCCCTCCCACCCCCGCACCCACCCTCCCTCTCTCCTCCTCCCATCCACGCCCCTTCTCTCTCGCTCTCTGCCTGCACCTCGAACTCCCACCTCTCTAGACGCTCCGCGAGGGGGCTATGTGTCAGTGGAGAGGGCGGTTATGGGGTAAAAGGAGCAAATTCATACTAGAAATAATATCAAGGAGAAGTAGTGTTGCGTGGGGTGGTTATGTGCTGGATGCCCCCCCCCCCAAAAACCGCAACGATTCGTTGGGCAACAGACCCAACGTCTGCACGTGTCGATTTCCACTTAAAGGGATCAAGGAAAGGCGTTCACGGCGCGCCTTATTTCCCCCATCGGTCCACCACCACCACGCAAAGACGCAAGGACATACCCATTGTGCAGCCTAGAAGTGAGGGTTCCGCTCTGTTGAGTCAACTTCTAATCGTTATCTGGACGCGATCAGAAAAGATACCCGTAAGTAACTGAGGTGAAAAAACAAGCTTTACCCTGGATCACCAGACCAATGTCTACTGACCAATATCAACTGAGTTGGATTACTGCACAGGAATTCCGTCCATTTATGGCTCTTAATAGTGCCTGAAACAGATTATGTACAGCTATCCAATATATATATATGAGGACCGGTGATAAGAATAACAATTTAATTAGAAGTTAAAATCTATTCAGCGACTGCTAGATTAATATCCTGATGTTTAAGAAGAACACAGATTTCTGGAAAATCGAAGTAGACGAAGAGGTTTTAAACTTACACAGTACGCAGTTCGGAGATAACTGTCTACCCTCTTGAATTATTCCCAGCTTTCAGGAATTTTTAATTGATCCCTCAAGCACAGCACAGCTACAGAAAAGAATAGCTTATTTATCACTGCGTTAGTCACTATCAATGTTACATTACTGGGCAGATATCAGCAGACCTCGATGAACATGGAACAGCATGCATACTGGATATCTCAAATACAAGTGGAAAAGCAGTAAATCCATCAGGGAAAATGGGTCATACATGTCAGCGTTGAATCTGAATGCCATTTCCCTACATATAAAACAGTGCCCATGATAAAAAACAACGTGGCTTCTTACCCAACATTATGAATGGCTACATCGGATCTTTTAGAACTTTTCAATCAACATCTCAACCTCCAGACATTATTATTAATGATCAGATGTCCTTACATATTTCCCCTATATGAAGATGTGCCCATGTGTGATTAAGTTCCTTCATTCCTTCCGCCCCCTTATCCACGGCAGTCCTCCCACCATCTACCGTCCCTCTATCACACTCCCCACCCCACACACTAATCTTTGCCGTGTCCTCACATCACCGCATGTTCAACAGTTTGATAGCCACTGGCAACTAATGTACTTCTATACGCAATATCCAATGTTTAAATCCGATAGAAGACCAAGACAGTTCTATCCCCACATCCTAGGATTTCTCTCACTGACCTCCATAACTCCACCCCCCCTCCCTGTTCACAGTCCGATGGTTCTCCCACAGTCAAAGCATACTGGGTACTTGATTGATTTCAAAACCAATTATCCAGTTCCCTTATAAGTGTGCAATGCACAATCTCGACCAACCAACTCTACCTAACAGCCTTCAAAGGGATGCCAATTACCTTCTTGTGAAGAAAAAAATAGATACGCTAGATTGCTGCCATAAAATTTAATGGTCAGCACTGTCCTACAGTATCCTACGCATTCTTTCAGCTTCTACTGCAAATACTCACTATTTTTACAATGTATATCAGGAAAGCTGTATGTCTACATAATTTTCTACTGAGGGAAAGTAAAACTTGCTATCTCCTTGGGCCCAAGATCAGGCCTTTCCATAGACGTTGAAGTCCCAAATGCTTCAGAAAAATGGTTGACCCTTCTGCATAGCTGTCAGAGGAGGATTTATTGAACCTCACGTAATTGGATGATTTTACCTAGGATGGCATGCAAAAACAAGCCATTTTTGCAGTATTGCTGGGCACATTGCCAATAAATAAACTAAAACTATAGTTTAACATGCAAATTCTCCATGTGCTGGAAGTAGACTTGTTTTTTATCCTTTGGTTTATTCAATGGAATAAAATACAAAATTTGATAACTTAGTAAACCGTTGTCTTATGTTACCCCTCCCTCACATAAATATCATGGATTTTTAAGTTTAAAATCATTTTTATGGCATTTTCAGCTTCTATATTAATTCATGGCACACCCAATATTTATGAGAAGAAAAAATTTTTAGAGTTATTTAAAAATTGTTCTTCAGTGTTTCAGTTTAACAGGTATGAGACTTCATTAATCTAATAAGGCTGCTCACGACCTAATTTGAATGACGTCACAGCTATTGTGCCCAAAGATTTCTTGTACTGGGCCACACAGACCGGTTGTTGATGACAAGAATACAGAATCACTGCATTTTTTACGAGGAGTTTTCGTCGTCCGGTTCGCCTAGTTTCGTTACTTGCATACTTGCTGTGTTGTCCTCTCAACCAGGTCTCATGTCGCTTACACTGGGAATCCCGCAACATTCACTACTGCACCGAATCCGCAACAGAAAACAACATGCGCTGGGGGGTTATCACGGGGAGAACGTAGTTCAACTCAACTCGCTTGCTACTCTGTAGACAGCCGCAGCCAAGCAATAGATGGATTGCTTTGCAGCTGGGATACATTGTATTACCCCCTGCAATTATCCATCTAGTTATCGAATTCAACCAAGCCTTTCAAATATTTACTTGTGCAAAAGATTTGTCAACGATCGTTTCGTGCAGGGGGCTACGTTGCGGATGCTGTTTCATGGACTAATACAGTTCAGCCTTCAACACGATAGTCCCCACCAGACTGGCCGGGAAGCTACTGGAATTGGGGCTCAACACCTCCATGTGTGCCTGGGTCCTGGACTTTCTCACCGCCAGCCCCAGGTAGTCAAGATGGGAGGGAATACATCGAAGTCCCTCACCCTGAGCACAGGATCGCCCCAGGGTTGCGTCCTCAGCCCCCTATTGTACTCCCTGTACACACATGACTGTGTGGCTAGTGTTCAGCTCCAATTCAATAATTAAGTTTGCTGATGACCCTGTGGTGTGGCCTGATCTCAGACACCGCGACGATGAAGCCTACCGGGAGGAGGTGGCTGATCTAGCACTCTGGTGCCAGGATAACAGCCTCCCCTTGAACATCAAAAAAACGAAGGAGCTGATCAGGGACTTTAGGAGGGCACATCATCCGAGGAACGTACACTCCATTGAGGATAACTGGGGATCCTGTGGATAGGTGAACTGTTTTAAATATCTTGGAGTCACATCTCTTCAGGATATGACATGGGCATCATCCACGCCTCAGCACTCGTGAGTAAGGCAAGGCAGCGCCTTTACCACCTCAGGCATTGAGGAAATTCAGAGTGTCTCCGAGGATCCTCCAGTGCTTCTACGCAGCGGCGGTGGGAAAGCATCTTGTCCGGGAAATTACCATCTGGTTTTGGGGATTGCTCTGCAAGGACAAGAAGGCTCTGCAGAGAGTAGTGCGTTCGGCCGAACGCACTATGGGAACTTCACTCCACCCCCCTGCAGGAAAAATATACAACAGGAGGTGCAACTCCAGAGCAAATAAAATCATGGGGAGACCCCTTCCACCCCTGCAACGGACTGTTCCAGCTGCTACGGTCAGGCAAACCCCTCCGTTGGCATGCGGTGAGAACGGAGAGGTTCAGAAGGAGTGTATTCCCAGAAGCAATTCGGACTGTAAACGCCTATCTCACCAGGGATTAAACTCTACTGAATGTTTTTCCTTCCATATTTATTATGTTAAAAAGAAATGTGTGTTATGATTGTGTTTAGGAATTTGTTTGTTTGGTTTTGTTGTTTGGCTTTTGCACAAATTCCCCCCCCCCCCCGAGGGCCTTGTGCCACTTTCATTCATTTCACTCACTCCTCGTATGGGTATGTGGCAAATAAACTGGACTTGGACTTGACTTGACCTATAGGAAATTACAAGACAATGTGTAAGTTATGAGTGACAAAGTGATACCAAATGTCTCAGGCGGCACTAACATGGCAGTGACTCGCTTAACTCATTATCCCTGGGAAGTATAATTCACCAACGTGTGGGGGGTAATGTACTCGGGAACACATTAATGGAATTAGGTACACATTAAAAATATTAACTGCTGAAATTCCTTCACAGTATCATCAGGCGGCACAAAATTAGTTATAATCTACAAAACTACACCTAAGGCATTGGCATTGAGCCATGTTTAATATTTTTGTCTGGTCAGAGGGAAGGAGGAGGCAGGGGGAGGGAGGGGGGATAAGGGAGAGGGGAGGGAAAGCTAATATTTTATTTGATTGGACGAAGCATATCGGAAAATAAACACTGATGCCTTATAGCTTCCTGAAATTGAAAAGTAAAAGTTAGTGGCCTGTCCCCACTTTTGGCAAACTTCACAGTCGTAGACCAGGTCACTGAAAAACCGTGACTGGACCCCTCTCCCACCACAACGGTCTACACTAAGCTATGATAACCTCACCCTCTAGTCGACGTTCAAGCGACGGCAAGCTAACCAACCCAAACTGGCGAACCCACTTAGGACGTCCACCTAGGACCACATCTACGAAAAACCTCCGACCACACAGGAGAACAACATACCGACAACCAAAGTCAACCTACTACTCCACCTGCGACAAGCTACGGCAAGCAACGACTCTGTTGGCGAGCACCTGAAGACGACATTTCAGTCGCCGGGTACCTGTCGGCCGGGTGACGTAGGTAGTCGCCAATGAATTCACTGGAAGTTCAAGCACCCGGCGACAACCAACGTCACCTGGTGGATAACCTACGACCCAGCAACCTACGACAGAAGGCCAGTTATTTCCAACCCACAGTCCGGTGACAAGTTCTGAAAATTTCCAAATCCAACGGTGACCAGAGGAAAACATTACGACTCGTTTCAGGCAAACTTGAGGATGGGAACTACTACACAACCATACAGGTGTCCCACCGCAACCATGTGGCGACAAGCCTATCCGACTGCAATTCGCAAAAAATATCGCCTAAATTTGGACGTGGCTTTAAACAGAATATGTGTCTATGGTTGAGTGTATCCCTGTATCCCTATTGTGTTGCCAGGAAAAATCGGGTGGCGTGGCACTGCAGATCATACAATCAATCATCAATTAATCTGTATTGTCATCCGCAAGAAACCAGTTGGACAGGGCAAAATGAAAAGAAACGTTTCCCAGGGATAGCGTAGCATCGGCACATGAACGTTTAAAACCGTTTCAAACATAATAACACTAAAACAAAACTCCAGTCCCTGGATGGAACAGGTATAAATAAATAGTTAAAAGCAGGTAAACCAACAATGTAAAATTACACTAAACCATCATAAAAATGTCCTGGGGCAGCTGATTTGAAGTGGCCAGTGCCAAGTTATTAAAGTGTCGCGTGCCAGTGCTGAAAAAAATCAAGTGCTGTGAATACAAGCAGAGTTACTGTTTAGCAGCCTCAACAGGCCTGGTGTAAGGAATCTGTTTAGCCAGTCGGGTAGTCCGGGCTTTGATGCGCTTCGCTATCTCTTTGATGATGGGCAGGGAGATACAGGTGTGGTGGATGGGGTTTGCAGTTTGTCCTTAGCAATTCTCTGCACTTATTTCAGACAGCAGGCTCTGAAAAGTTCTTGTCCCGAGGTAGGGAGACGCCAATGATCCTCTCTGCTCCCTCACTACCTCGCAGATAAAAACGGTTTTGTATGGATTTGCATGAAACTTTGCTGGCTTGCGGACCAAGAAAAGAGCTGAAATGGGACGTCACGCTGCTCTACTTCGTACAACATTGCAAAACTTGAAGCTTTTTAATACTATTCATAATAGTTCATTTACATATTATGAATGGTAGAAAACCTACATAACGTATGAAGCAATTTTCATTCATTTTTGACTTTGTTACAGCTTGAGGCTGCTGAACTGTAAAGACAGACATGAGTAAAACTGAACCAAATATCTCTGTATTGCCCCCCCGGGGTAGGGTCCTTGTTTATTTTAAACGAAAAGAAAGAAAATGATCGCCAAAGATAAAAACCAGGAAGTCACTTGAAAAAACTACAAGGGTAGGCAATAAATGGTCTTCCCTATTAGAAACATTGTTTTTGAAGGGCATTGTAACTGCCCATTGGGCCATTTCCCCCCACCACATGTTTGCCACACATCAGATATTTACACATAAAGGAAAACTATTATTGTTTTAATGTGCAGTAAGTGGACAGAGGTGAGATCCAGCCAATATCGTCCTCAAAAAGCAAAAGTAAGCTGAATTAAAAGTAAACTTATTGGAACCTGGGAACCGCTACATGTTTCACCACTGTTCTGTTTCATAGATACATAGACAGAGTTTGAGGAGTATGCCATTTTGGCCCTTAGATGTGATCATACCGCATTCCTGCCTTCTCGCATATTCCCGTTGATTTGCTAGGCACGCCTTCACGCTGAAAACAACGTCACAAAAGGAAATGAAAATTGCTGGCAGACATTATGTAGGAGATTTATCTAACTCTCTTTCGAATGCTTGTAGGCATTCTGACGCACAGAGAATTCCACAAATTCACACCTGTGTGAAAAAATCTTTCCATGCTCAGTTTATGATCAATTGGGAACATGACCTTTCTGCACTATCCACTTGTAACAAATGTTGAACGAGATGCCCTGGTTTCAAGCAGAGGATCTCCTCGTGATTTGATGGCAAAATGGAACCCCTACAACTGCATTTTAATCAGAGACATGATCAAAGAAAAGAAATGATGAAAGTTATGTTGTAATTCCAAAGCATTATTTCTTTTTGCCATCCCGGAGGAGACATCTTTGGATTCCCCAAGCTTTTCTTCACACAGATATCCAACCACTCATCCTCATAGGGTGCACATAAATCCTCATGGCCACTAAATCCGGCGTTGTTTATCAACTTTTTCTAAACTATTTAAAACTTGAATTCCATCATTGATGCTGCCATTCCGCTGCAACTGTGCTAAAGCGTGTTAATAATTTTTGATGAAAAAGCGTCCATGCTTGGAAATGTGGCAGAGAACAACAAGTACTGCTCAACAAGGCGTGTACAGTTTCTACACGCACCAAAACAACACTTTCGAATTAAGTCCCCGTGTTTCCCATTTTGTAATAGGACTGATTGACTCTTCAAACCATCTCTTAAATCATTATCTTTGACAACAGAATCGCACCAGCTAGAATGATCCTGCTGATGAAAACGTTTTATTTTGCACACAGAAACTTTGCCTCAACAACCTGCAAAACAACATATTCTAATGGCAAAAATTTATTCTGTAAATTGATAAGCAAAACTACTGGAAAACTCATTGGGGGCAGGCAGAAGCAGTCTCAACACGGATCCCAACCAATAATGTTGTCTGTCTCTTCCTCTTCTCACATGTTGCCATGAATTCCAAGCAATTAGTTTTTTGTCCAAAAGTGCCCAGCTTCAGGTGGCCTCGGGTGTCTCCAGCGTCTGTGAAAACATTTAGTACTAGTATAGCGGGGGGATCACTGGTCTGTGGAATCGGTGTGCCGAAGGGCCGTTTCCCATGCTGTAACTCTAAGATCTGAACGGAAAGTCTACAGGAAAATTTGCGGTGAAACCAGGAGGCAGCTCACATGTCGGAGAAAACATCACTTCCCTGACAAGCTCAATGCGTTTTACCCGCACCCGCTTTGATAGGGAGAAATACGGAATTGCTTCCAGATTCACCCCCGTTCGCCTGTGATGGAATATTCAGTCTCAGTCCACAGCGGTGGGACCGTCCAGGAAAAGCCTTCATAGGGGTGAACCCCCGAAACGCGCCTGGACCATGAATGTTATACCTGGTCGTGTTCGTACAACCTTTGTGCGGGAACACAACTGGCTGGAGTTTTTACGGGACAGTTTCAACCTCTCACTTCTGGAAGGCTCTGAGGTCCCCACCATGCTTTAAAAGGGCAATCAGTTTATACCAAAGTGCCAAGAAGAGCAAGGTGACGTGCCTCCATGAACTATCGGACCAGTGCAATAACGCAAGGGGATGGAAGTGCTTTGAGAGGTTGATCATGGGAGCAAAGCAACTCCTACCTCGCCAAAACACTGGACTCACTGCAGGTTGTGCTTACCAGCCACAACAGATCAAGTTGGATGCGATCTCCCCGCCTCGTGGCCCTCCACTCCGCTCCTTGACCACTTGGAACATCACACACCACATAGGTCCGGCTGTTATTACATCGGATACAGCTCGGCATATAACACAATCATCCTCTCCAAGCTGGTACCACAACTCGCAGACCTGGGTCTCTGCGCATCCCTATGCAATTGGAGCCTCGCCTTACTCATTAAAAGACCCCACAATCTGTTGTATTGGTGGAAATGTGTCAGCCTCGATAACAATCAGCACGGGAGCACCTCAGGCTGATGTGCTCAGCCCCCTGCTGTACTCACTCTATACGCTGACTGCGTAGCCAGTCACAGTGCGAACTCCATCATCAAGTTCGCTGACGACACCACTGTTGTGGGACTTTTCACTGATGGGGATGAGTCAGAGTATAGAAGAGAGATCGATGAAACTGTCCATATGGTGCCAGTTACATAAACCTGGCCCTCAACACAGCAAAACCAAGGAACTGATTGTGCACTTTGGAAGGAGTAGAGGGGCCCACAGCCCCATTTATATCAAGGTGTCTATGGTTGAAAAGGTCAAGAGCTCTCAATTCCTGGCGTGCACATCTCTGAAGATCCTTTCCTGGTCCGAGAACATAATGCAATAATCAAGAAAAGTCATCAGCTCCTCTACTTCCTCGAGAAGATTACCGAGGAGTCGGTTTGTCAAGGAAGACTAATCTCTAACTTTCTACAGGTGCCACAGTAGGAGCAGCTGCTGACCGGTTGCATCGTGGCTTGCGTGTCGGACAATTTGAGCACCCTGGAGAGGAAAAAGACTATACAAAAGTAGTAAAACAAGCCCAGTCCATCATCGGCTCTGACTTTCCTTCCATCGAGGGGATTTATCGCAAGGTCGCTGCACTCAAAAAGGCTGGCAGTTATCTCAAAGACCCACACCATCCTGGGCACACACTCATCTCCTTGCTACCTGTCAATTAGAAGGTACGGAGCCTGAAGACAGCAACAACCAGGTTTCAGAATAGCTACGTCCCACACAGCCATCAGGTATTAAACCTGGCTTGGCTGAAAACCCATTTTCTGTTATTTGCAGCTGTATTCAGTTTTATTTACTCACCCTGTGTGTCTATATTTCTATTCTGGTATATGGACACCTTTCTCGTTTAGGAGTAACAGCCTACTATGCTCTGTGTGCTGAAGCACAGCAAGGAATTGCATGGTACTATACAGGGACCACTAGACAACAGACTCACCGTCACTTGAACTTGAAGTTACTCTTCACTCTGTGCCGGGCCCTTGGTCAAAATAGTAAAGCAAAAGAAGTACCCGAGTAATTCGAGGCAATGCCGATGGCAGCATCTCGGTGGGAAATGAATAGGTTAAGTTTCCAGGTTGGAGACCCTGCAGTCAGGTCTAAAGTAACCTATCCACTGCCACGGTCCCGTAACTTACTCCAAGCATGCTGATTTATCCGGTGTTTCGAAACCACGCAATCTCAACCTTCCTTTGCATCTCTTCTACACTTGATCAAATCTATCTAGATTACTCTTTCAATGTGGGGCCTAGCCACTTTCCATTTTTGGGGAGGTAGAGACAGATTATATTGCCCTACGAAGTTAGATTTTCAAGCTAGCGTGCATTAAATGTGATTTGTATTTCCATATCGTCAGGACGAAGGTGAGGGGAACTTACACGATTCAAAACAATCCTTAAGAGGGTAGCTACAGAGAACGCTATGGCACTCCACAATTAAAGGGATTTAGTTGCAAATTTAAGCTAGGCATCCAGAGTAAATCAGGCCGAACCCCCGCTTCCGGAACAATGAGAGCGGTACTCTGTTTCTACCAATTGTCCATTACCATGTTCAGAACTCAAAACAATATTTAGGGTAGGTGAGGCACTACAAGACGCAAAGAAGGATCACTACAGAATCTGAAATTTTAGGGCTCACACAGCCTGAGTTGGTCTACCTCCTGTTCCAACATCCCAAGGATAGAAGTAATTCACACTTCTGCCCTTGATAGTATATGTTAAAGTAACTGCGGTAATGTCATCTCTTGCCTTGAACGTTGGGTAATTTAAAATCAGCTGGAAAAAAACGGCTATGATGGCATTCCATAAGACACAAATTTGAAATGCTTTTTCACATTTGAGAGTCATATAACTCATCGCCCAGAAACATCGTATTGTAATCTGAATAGCCCGCAACAATGAACCATCAAGCAGGTATACTTAAATTACCCATAAAGGCCCAAGAAAAGCATAGTTTTTGCAAATTTCCAAAGAACATTACTTTTGGCACCATAAATATACAGGTAAAAGTAATTTTCATTCAGCAGGCAGGTTCTACCAAGGTAAGCCGCCTCCTAGATTGGGAAAGGGGAATGCAGCGATACCTTGGTGTCATGGTACACACCATCATGAAGGTAGGACTGCCGGTGCCAGCAGGCAGTAAAGAAATCGAATGGTGGTTAGCTTTCATTGCAAAGGATTGATATAGACAGGGAGGTTCATCTGCAGTTGTCCCGTGTCTTGTGCGACCACCTGGAGTAGTCGACATTTGTCTCCAACCTGAGGAAGCCATTATTGGCCATAGAGGGCGAGTGCAGAGAAGGTTAGAACCAGACTAGTTCTGGATGTCAACTGTATTATGGAAGAAGAACTGATAACTGGTTTTCTAACCCTCTAGAATTTATGAGATTTAGAGGGTATCTTATTAGAAACTTACAAAATTCTTAAGGGGTTGGACGGCTAATGGCATTGAAGATTGGTCCCGTTTTGGGGAGGCAGGACAAGGGGTCACAAGCGTAAGGATAGGGGCCATCCTTTTAAAAACCCGGAATGCAAGAACTTTCTCACACAGAGAGGTGAATCCTGGAACTCCTGTCACCGAGGTCATTGAGGCCATTCATTTGGTTCTCTATTTAAGAGGGAGTTAGATGTGCCCCTGGTGGCTAAAGGGATCAGTGGGTATGGAGGGAAGGCAGGAATAGGATACTGAGTTGGATGATCAGCCATGATCATATTGATCACGTGGTGCAGGCTCGAAGGGCCGAATGGCCTACTCCTGCACCAATTTCTATGTTTCCATTTTTCTATGTAACCAGATTATAAATTTTAATTATACTTTAAATCAACTAAATTCCAATTGCAAAATAATATAGTCTATACCTTTAGTGTTATAAATGTGTACACTAATTTTCCACACATAAGTGAGTGGATCCATCCCCGATTGATCTTTTTGGATCATCACATACATATATCTAAAGAACTGCAAAAAAGGTCAGATGGAGTGGAATAGTCTCCAGTTGAATCCTTGGCACATTAAATAGTATTTGTATTATAATATTCTTGACTGTGGAACATACAAATCCAAGCGCCAACTACGCACTGGCCATTAAAGAAGCATGCGCCATTTAAAGAAATCTTGATAAGGCTGGATTACCACTATAATCTCTGGAAAAATTTTACTGTGAATGACTTTTTAATGGGGTTTGATTTTGCTTGACCTTTCTTCCCTCAATTTCCTCTCGTAGGTTATGTGTCATTGTTTCTTATTATCACGGCACTCGGCAGTCGTGATGCCAACTTTTCCTCCCCTTCCTACACACTGGGGCAATTTACGGAGGCCAATAAACCACAAGCCCGCACATCTTGTGAGATCGAGGGCAGAAACGGAGACCTGGAGAAACCCAGGGTCACCGAGCACATGCAACTCCACACGACAGCAACGAAGGCATGATCAAAACCCGGTCTTTGTTGCTGTATACGCAGCTCCGCCGCTGTGCAACCATGCCCTTGCGTTGAAATAATCCAAAAAAAAGTTCAGACTGTTTTTTTTTCACATCCCAGGACAACCATCTGCTTAGTTTTAAAATACGGATTTTTGATCCAGATTTCCTGCAGCAGCAAACCCCTGTATTAACGGTTATCTTCACACGATCTCACACTTATCTTGATCAGCTCGACTTGCTAGAACATCCAACAGAAGCTGTCTTGCTGCGCAATGCAGGATTTTGCATAGCGTAAGCCTGCTGGCGGTCAATCCTATCATATGGCAGGGTCACACCCAGCATAGCTTCCAGAAACCATATGGAACCGTTGGTAGCTGGTTAATACCATTCTCTGGGTAAACTTGCTGTCAACACTGAACAATATGCAGAACGCTTCTGATATTAAACATTTCAAATATGGTATGGGGATAAAGCGTGCAAAATTTAGGTACACCATACAGCCTTCAAATAGATAAGGAGCATGTAACCAGAACTCTATTTTTAACATTGTCAAGGGAGGACAAATATTGGCTACTTATACTGAAGATAAGTCCTCTTCTCTGCAATTTGTTTCATGAACAGTTTGTAGTTCCAATTGGAGTGGTTATGTTAACTTTGAGGACAGCATCTTCAAATGATGGAATTATTCCTGACAATGGCGATTGGAATTTTTCACTGAGATTTGGTGCTCGTTTCTAGACCTAGACTAATGACCCTCTAACCTTCTGTCTTACTCGGTAAGATCGCGAACAACCCTTAAAATCTTTTGGAAAAGGAGCTAATTATCCTGGGGCATCTGTCTTTATTTCACTCTACCCAGATGCTTAATGCTATTTTGATATTTAAAAAAAACTCAATGAACTGTAGGCATATCCAACCTCGTGCTATATATTACAACTATTAACACCAACTGGCAAGGTAAAGCTCTATTGACATTATGTTTATAGCATGTGTACAAGCGCATCAAAATATTTTTTTTTTTATCTTCTTAAATGTTATTCGTCAGTAGTGGTAAGTTCAAAGATCCAGAAAGCTTTGATTTGGTATTGATATCACAAATTTTGTATACAAATTGCACGTTCGCTGTTCTGCCAGTACTTGATCCAGAATGCCACATTTTATGAGACCAATGAGAGTTACGATCATGAAGATCTAGAATACACAGTTGGGTCCCTTTTATATGTAAAAGTGTCTGCTATAAATACTTCTAGTATCACAATACACAAAATTTCACCCAGGGGGTCGCTCAAATATGCAACCACAATCTGTCCACACAATATTGTGCATTATTTATTTAAAGAATAGCACATAGGTTACTTCTTCTTTTCTTTATCAAGGGAAAAATTAAGGCATACAATCTAAACTTGTCTATTATTCCCGCCTTTTGATGTTTGGCACAGACTGATTCCTCAGATGCTGTCTATATAAAATATAGAAGGCTGAATAAGGTTTCTGACCCGAAACGCATCTATTCTTTGTCTCCAGATATGCTGCCTAAACCGCCTAGACTCCAGCATTTTGTGTCTATCTAATATACATATGTTCTTTTAAAACTCACCTGCTAGGCAATTTCACTCAAGACATATAACCAGAGGAGAAACTAAAGGAACGTATGCCTGGAGAAATTAATGCACTGCAACTGATAGTCCCTCCCAGGGCCTGTTAATTTCATCCCAGAGGATTAAAGACATTGAGTGTACATAATGTGCATGGTTTCGGTTTTCCGTTTCCTGCAGATTACAGATAGCTCCTGTAAATTTGTGGGAGACTCAATAAAACTGGACATCAAAGCCCGTGTAGTTTACTTGGCAACAGCAATTAAGCCTTCCCTATCAGTTGGTGTTTAACTGAGACATGGTTCAGTTTGCATACCATTCAGAGTAAATAATTTGAGATTCAATTCTACAGATCCATGCTTGTCAAAAAATCGTTGATACCTGCAAGGGCTGCACAAGAGGAAGCTGAGGAGGTAAACTCAGAGCTGGTTAAACCAAGATCGACACAAAAAAGCTGAGTAACTCGCGGCACCGCATCTCTGGAGAGAAGTAATGCTAGACTTGTCGGTCAAGACCCTTCTTCAACTGGTTGGGGATAAAGGAAAGAGAGATTATTATGATTTATTTGTAGGGGATAAACGTAGAATCGAGGCAGATGATAACAGCGAGAGGTGAGCGGCGAGAGAGACTGTACCTACTTTAAAAAAGAATTCTCCCTCCTCTCGCAGATGAGTGGTCGGCAACATCCTCTCCATCACTGCTCCCCTCTGTGATCCCTCCTGCTCTCCAACCCTAACGCGTTATCTCTCTAACATTATTGGCTTATATCTCTCGAACCCTTATCCGAATCAGTCTACGGTCTCAAGAACGCACCCATAGCCTTCGCTCCAGAAGCTGCCCAAAGAGTCTTAGAGTCAGAGCAGATGGGTTTTACTCTCCACCAAACGTGTCGTCCGCTCATGGGCGTATCATGGGTGATTATGGGAACCCATTTTTAGCAACCATCCCCGTCATCTTGTGCCGCCTCGTTGCTCCGCCCTCTTGTTTCCGCCATCTTGCTTCCGGGCCAAAGAAAAAAATCGATCTTTGTTTCCGCAGTGGGAGAGAAAGTGCGCGCCCGGGGAGAGGAGTGTGGGGCCCGGGGAGATATGGTGTGTGGCCCTGGGAGAGATGGTGTGTGGGAACCCGGGGAGAGGTGGTGTGGGTCCAGCGGGGAGAGGGGTGTGGGGCCCAGGAGAGGGGGTGTGGGCCCGGGAGAGAGGAGGTGGGGCCCGGGAGAGGATGTGGGGCCCCCGGTGAGAGGAGTGTGCGCCCAGAGAGGGAGTGCTCGATCGGGGAAAAAAAAACAGCGGGAGAGGGAGTTTGCTGCCCTGAAAGGAGTGTGGGGCAGAGCGGGGTCGGGAGTGCGCGGCCCGGGCAGCGGGGAGAGGAGTGTGGGTCCCGGGGCAGCGGGGAGAGGGCATAGGAGGGGGGAGAGACATGTAGTGTGGGCAGCGAGAACGCCCGGGGGGGTATTGAGGGGTGGGATAAGCCGAGTGTGGTGTGAGTTCGGGAGTTACAATGTTTCTTTAATGTCCCTTGTCCTATCTAAAATAAAGTTTCATCCTTGGATCAGCAGAATATACTTGTGTGGTTATAGGATTATAATACATTAGATCACATTCATGAATGTGTGTTTATAAACATTTAGTCTTTAACCAGAATTAACAAAGTATGAACTAACAGAAGTCGGAATCTACCCATCCACGCACAAAAACTTCCCCCACAATCAATACCCTGCTATCGGGTCGGGGGTTTTTCGGGTCGTAGTTCCGTTTGCAACAAATCAACTCACACTGCTTGGGCGCCATTTAAAAAAAGAAATGATTTAAAAAACATTAAACGACAGTTACCATAATTTTTTATCTGAAAAAGTATGAACTGACAGAAGAGAATCTAACCCTATGCCACACCCAATCGTTGGCCCCCAACACTGAAAGACCGGCGCGTCGGGTTGGTTCAGGTATGCCCGGTTACTAAAAATGGCGGGGAAAATGCCCAGATCCCCCCCCGTACGTACTACCCGTCAGCCCTTTATTTCGCAGAGTG
Source organism: Leucoraja erinaceus (assembly GCF_028641065.1). NCBI lineage: Eukaryota > Metazoa > Chordata > Chondrichthyes > Rajiformes > Rajidae > Leucoraja > Leucoraja erinaceus. The sequence continues at coordinate 60,257 of NW_026576591.1, forward strand.
GCCTATATGCTCTGTCTCTAAGGACTGTGCTGCCTGTCCCGCCGATTACTCCCTTTTGGGTCTATCTTCGAAGAAGCCGTACTCTGCTTTGATATAGGAACGTGAAGCATACCTCAGGCTCTGTGCATGCACCTCATTTGAGGGACAGTATTGTCTGATCTCACTTTCTAATAGTTAAATCCTACTGCTATTATCATATACAAATAAAATGTATCCAAAATCATCAGTAGTAATTTGTTTTAACGTGGTCATTGCGCAATAGTTGGTAAACAAAGCTGCAGTTTAACGTAATATGTTTTTTGGATGCTGATGTCTCCTGGTTTTGTATCAGACTCCAACATCCTCATCAAAAATCATATTACCAACCATTACACTATGTGATAAATGATGATGATTTAATGCTCAGATATTCTTGTCATATGCTATAAGGTTATCATGGAAAACAAGCAAGACCATTGAACACCACAGTGGTAGGAAAGACTACAGATTGTGGTTTAATCATGTAAAACAAAATGCGGAATAACTCGCTAACAGGCCATCACTTGAAAAAAGGAATGGTGAGTTCCACTGCTGATCAGCGAAACGCTCGCCGGCCTGCGCTTGGTCTCACAATGACCGGAGTCAACACCCTGGAACTGCGAAACAGTAATGAGGTTGGAGGAGGTGCAAGAACCTCTGCCTCACCTGAAAAGACTTCGGGGTCCTTGGTGGAGCGAGGGGGAGTAAAGGGACAGTGTTGCCTCTCGTGGTTGCAGGGGAAAGTACCTTGGATGGATGGTTTGGGGTGGGCAGGCCGATTGACCAGGAGTTTGTCTGAGGAACATCTCTCGAAACAGACGTGTGGAGAGCGGTGACGCATTGGATCATGTTGGAGTTGGAAGATTGTTGGAGGATTATATACTGTAATGTCGACGCTGGGTGGTGGAAGGGTGGACAAGGGGGACGCGTTGGCAGAGGGGTAGCGAAGAGCGAGCTGCAGGATATCGAGGAGACCCTAGTAAGAGGCTCATTCTTAACTAGAAAAGGGAACCCCCAACCTGGGCGCAGATCGGTACGATGAATAGTGGGCTAATTCAGCTTGCATCCTACTATATCTACTGTTCCAGGGACACCTCCTGTGCCTCGCGAGACCAAGATAGGCCGCATCGTGTGACGAACACCTCCGCTCAGTCTGCCTTAACCTACGACCTGATCTCCCGGTTCTCCGCACTTTACCTCTCCCTCCCATTCCCAATCTGACCTTCTTCCTTGGCCTCCTCCATGTCATAGTGAGGCCAGTGCAATTTGGAGGGACAGCACCTCATAGTTGCTTGGTAGCTTTAACCACCACGTATGACATTTATCATCTAACTTCAAATGCCCTTGCTTCCTCTCTCTCCATCCCCTCCCTTTCCCGGTATTCTCCCAGCATCCCCCCCTTTAAAAATTACTATCTCCAAACCTCGTCGAGTCACGTGAGTGACTTCGTGAAGAACCCCTCTTCCACATGCGTGTCATATCGCGACACCATTGCAACGGTCCACAGAGGGGAACGCGTTCCCCAAGCAGAGATTGGAAGTCGGGAACACAGTAACACTCTGCGCCTTTTGTTTTGCTATTTCTAGCTTACTTTAGGTGCTGCGGAAAGCCCCCCCCTCGCCCAGAGTGGAGGTGCGGGATACCCGTGAGGGCGAGCAGCCACAGCATCGACAGCACGAGTGCCTGGGGGACAACCTGATCCCGCTTTGCTCCCGCACACGGCAAAATTCACAACTCTCCCCGTGCGGAAGCAAAGTAAAAAGGATCCCTATACCATTCTCAAGCGACTACTGGCTTGTGATCATTCTAGGCATCCACACAGCGGCTGCGGGAACAGACGCTCGGACCAGCGGTACGGGGCTCTGAAACGCTCAGGGGCACAGCGCACTAGGCGTCGTAACCGGACCTTCGGGGCTGAAACCTTCTTCACAATGTAAGCCAGGGGATCCAAGGACCGCCTGGGTTACCGGCTGCGGAACTGCCGCGAAGCCAGGCCCGTGAACCCGGGGTCGTCCCAAGGCTCGAACCCCACACAGGGAACGACGGTCACCGCTGAGAAGAAAGTCGTGTAACAGCAGGTCAGAGCCCCTGCGTTTTTCCTTCAACTTACCTTTCTAGTGCAGCACTGGACAATCCATGTAAGAGTGCAGAGGCCCGGCGGGAGAACCGCGGAGCCGGCAGCATGCAGCATTAGCACAGCAGCGGCAAGCGGCAGCAGCATTGCATCTCCGTCAGCTGCTGGAGCCCAGGCAGCTGCCGAGCAAAGACATCTGCAGGACACTGCAGCTGCAGAGCACAGGCATCTGCAGGACACAGGCAGCGGCAGGAGCACAGGCAGCAGCATGGCCGCGGCACTTCGTTGAAGTATCTGGCTACGTCATGAGCAGCATGGGCACGTCGTTCCCGAGAGGGAAAAAGCCCTGTCCAACTTCCGCTCCCGCATGGTGAGACAGTTCCTTTCTCGGCAGCAAGGACTTTGCAGTTGACTGGCTGCAATCTACTTACAATGACAGTATTTGCTACCGGGTCGTCCCAGTGGGTTGAGTACAAATCATCGCTTCGCGTTTTTTTGGCTAAGATCAAGTGTAGTATCTGTTCTTAAGCATTTAATCCTGATACCGGACCCCTTATCTAGGGACTATATATATTATCTAAAAACTATAGTACGTACAGCATGTTAATGTCTATATGTCCCTTACTAGACCCTATAGGAGATTGGCCAATTAGCTAATGGGTTGGACGGTCATTAGAGTGGGGTTTTACCTCTGCAACGACCATAAGGGACCAGTACCGTCCGTACGGGATGGTCCCAGGGTCGTAGATAAAGGAGCAGCCAGGAGTGCTGAGAGCGTTGAAGCCAGGTTAAGGACTAGAGGGAATCAGCTGTGCCCGTTGTCCGCCACACACCGGCCATACACTTCACGGAGGAAGGACAAAACTGATAAGGAGTGACCATGAACAGCGGGCACCAGCCGCAGCCCCACCACTTGATCAACCGTAGTGGGATCAGCTGTGCCGATGTCGGCTCCCACCGGCCAGATCCATGTTACCGAGCGGTAGGCTGATACCAATCAAACAAGTTAGTGGACTCGAGTCCGCTTTGCAATAAACACCGCCCGCGAACCAGCTCCGAGGGCTGGAGCGAGAAGCTGTACGGAGCCTTGCTCCAACTATAAAACCACATCAGTACTTTCTTTGAGGGCTGCACAATGCTTCTACCCCATCATAGTGGAGCACTGTGGTCAGTTCTGGTTACTTGCAAGAGGGGTCCCCGCAGAACAAAAGACATGGCCATTTAAGCCCCGACAGGGTACCCCGTTGGGACCCTAGAGGATCTCTAACTCATAAAAAGCGTAGTCAGGACCCGATGGCCAGAGCCCCTGGTAATCGTGCGTGGCCATTAATGCCTAACACCGCAGGACTCTGCTGAATGTGGCCGATTACTTTGCCAAGTCAACATGGGTAGGACCTTGGATCCAAAAAGAATGGCAAATATTAATTACTATAGATGGTCTGGCCACATACTCCACAAGAATAATTACAACCCTGGGCCAGACATCTGCCACCTGCAACGTGAGGCCTTACAGGTGCCCAGTGGTAATCCAATGCTTTGCAGCAGATGGACGAACATCAGAACCAGACCTCAAGATCCAGAGAACCTTCAAGGGATTGACGGAAGGCATAATGGCATACACCACACCCTGGACTAAACGTAGGTAGCCAAAGACGCATCAAGACGCACTAGATCTGTTTTAATAATTGCAAGCTTACCTGAACTAACACCGTGGAAGCGGCCATTCGAGCCAGCACCATAGACCCCAAAATGCTACCAGTTGCAACAAAGAACCGTGTGTGGACTAAGCTAAGACACGGGCTCATCAAGCCAGTCGCAAGGGCCATATTTTTGGAGCATGATACCACCACAGCTAAGTCCATAAAAAATGTTGCTCCTAACCATTAGCAGTGTACCAAAATCATTATAACCTGCAGGATCCTTTTTAGGGTATGGCCAGGGCGCCACCCCTCGTCAGTTGGCGAAGCCTCACCTCCCACACAACCCCGAGACAGAAATATTAAACCAGAAACCTTATTTTCAAAAACCAAGGAACAATCACAAAACCAACCGGTAACCAGGAGTTAGTGAGGTGAGGGCCTCTCTCTGTTACATAGGGACCTACGAGGTTAGGGGAGGTTGCAACACTATAGTTTATGTATGGTATAATAACTCACTACAGATTCATATAATCTCAGCAGTAGTCAGGTTTATTCTGATAGGGTTTTTCCTCATCCCCTTAGACCACAGACATCATACAACCAGAAGTTCATTTGGTTCCTTACATAACCACACAATCTAAAACCCACATGGGTCTACAAGAATTTGTAACACAAATATGGATTGAACAATTTGTTAAAATCGAAAGTAGGGTTGCAGGGTTTCATTGCTTTAACCCTAACACTTTTGTTCTAGAGATTCATTTTAAGGATGATGCTCTTTATTTCTAAAGACGTGGTGAGTTGCGGTTTCTATAGCAGGCAATTGCACTCAATAGAGGACATGGCACTATGGAGCTTACAATAGGGGCATCATTAGCCCCACTATTATGTACTAAATTCGTAAACCCAGCTCTTGCTTGTTATGTAATAATCCAAGGTTAGGTTTTCCCCCGTCGGACCCATCATTGGGTACTATTGAAAATTCCACCACCCGCGTCATCTGGAAATTTCAGAGTACCCGACTGGACCGCTCACTCATGGATTTTCAGCTTACATGGGATGGTGTTAGAACCATGTCCCCTGAGGAACATTGTCCAAAAAATTATTGCTTTATCCAGTGACGGGCGGCAGTCATCCATGCAAACCCTTTGGATTTTGGATTTGTAAGAGTCTAACAGACCCACTACACTGTCAGACAGGACGATGAATCCTCATCTCATCTGAACTAAGACGGTCCACCCGGAAGCCAGTAATCCCCCTTGGACACACATCAAGAACTGGGTCATATACTGCGTGGACCACAATCTTCGACGCAAAGCTCAAACCATTCTTTCCGTAAGTGGAATTTTTTAACAGCCTCCAGTAGGATAATCGATGGAGCTACAGTGCCGTCAATAGTGCCACAAGTGCACATCTCCAATTACCTATCACAAGGATCGGAACGGCCACGCGTTGGAACGCACCCCTGGTAAGCTAAACCAGGTACTCTCCGAAATCTGGGACATGTGTCAGTTTCCTCAACATGCTGAGGAGTCTTTGTAGCGCAATAACAGCGTTGTCACCTCAGTACAGACTCAGAAGATATGTTAGGCTCAGGTGTTATTGACCCGCACAACAAGTCCAGCCATTCAAGCAAACTGAGCCTGCCTTCCCTGATCACTCAAACCGAGAACTGGTGTTTTGTCAACAGGATTTAATCAAGAGAAACGGATCGGGTTCCTCGGGCTAGGGTTTGATTTTATGGTTACACCATAGTGGCAAACGCCTGTGTATAACAGTTCGGACACTCTAACAATACCGTAGCATATACTTGACTAGAACATTCAGGTCATGCGTTTGAGTCTGTTTATCTCTTACAAGAAACTGCATGAATAGGGTCACACTCCAAACTAGTTTCAAGGTGGCTCAACTAGGGCCCTAAAAAAATGTAAGTAATACCAACTGATGGTTTCAACTCTCATTCCACCAGGACTGCCGCAACCATCCGCAGCAATATTATAAACAGGTACCCAAACATAAGCACATACCAATCCTCAGAATGGCAGTAGGGTCATTTTAAAAAGGGTTTTTTTCCACAGGTTGTATCATAAACCCGTTAATTTTGGAGCCATCATGTATTAACCAACAACCTGATTTAGGTTTCAAGCAAAATATTTGGTGGCCGATAGTTTTACCGGGTGATGATTACTCAAATTTTAAAAAATGTTATATATTATTTTTTTTCGGTATACCACACAAACTCTTTGGATTATTGTGTTTTAAACTACTAATGATGCCCTCTCCCAATACCCAAGGCAGTTGTGAAGCATGGACTCGTTCCACGGCATGATGTCACAGATGCTTTGAAAGCTTCCACGAAGTCACTCATTTGACTCCGAAGTAAATAGTAAGATAAACGAGAAACCATTTGCAAGTTTTGATCTGAAATTTGATGAGGAGTTACGATGAGGGATTTCGTGCCCCCATCCCCGCTCCCACCCTCTTTGATCATAGCAAAACACTGGTATCTCTCTTGATATCTCTACTAATGTTAGAATCATTATAGGTTCCTGTGACCTCACCACCCGCTGCTTTGAGAAGAATGTGCAAACGCATGCGTTGAAGGCGGGTTTCTTACAAATCCCTCATCGTAACTCCTCATAAAATTACAGATCCAAGCTTCAACTGGTAATTCGCGTTTAATCTTACTCATTCTATCTCTGCCGCTCCGACTCCCAACCTGAGTGAAGAAGGTCTCTCGACCCAAAACGGTCCCACCTTCCTTCTCTCCGGAAATGCTGCCTGTCCCGCTGAGTTACTCCAGCATTTTGTGTCTATCATCGATGGAACACTGCAGCACAGGAACGGGCCCTTTGGCCCACTACGTTCGTGCTGAATATAATGCCTAGTTAAACTGATATCAATACGAATACAATCCAATAACAAATTTATTATCATTTGAGCCCACAGTGGAACTCAAACGAAATTTTGTTCCCCATCCATACAAACACAGACACTGTCGTTACAAGACATACACAGAATTAAATTCAACACAAACACATCCATCACAGTGAAGCCACTGTGATGGCAGGCAAGTCGTTTCTCATCCCCTATTCTCACGTGGTCCTCTTCCCATTGCCCAAGCCATGTCGTGCGAGGATGAGTCTGCCACGTCCAGTTTTAGGCCGCGGCGGGGCTATTTACGGCCCCGCTCCCCGTCTGAAAGTCTATCCCAATTTTGGAGGCCCCCCGCGTGCGCTGTGCATGTCCCCACGCCCATGAAGCCGTGCCGGGTTGATGTACCTTCCCGCTTCCGGTTCGTTCCACAACCCGGACACCGCTTGGACAACGTCCCCGCGTTTCGGTGCTCCGGTAAGCGGCTCTCTCTCTCTCCTCCCAGACCCGCGAGCTCCCGATGTCACATGTCCACCGTAAAACCTGCGGCTGCTGTCTGGCGTTTCTTGGAGCCCGCCGAGCCCCATGATTCGAGTCGCAGCAGCGAGTCAACCGCCGCTCCCCACGCCTGCCGAGTCCGGCCCACCCCCGAGCCGATGGGGAGGGTCCGCAGATCCGCAGCTGCGCAGCATCTCTCCCGAGCCCCCGGTGTCGTTCAGAGCTTGGAGGCCGCTCCACGTGGCTAGGCCCCACCGCAGCGAGACCCGCAGTGAAAAGTCGGGTCTTCCCGAACAAGGAATAGGGATTTAAAAACCGTTTCCCCCTCCCCCCCCTCCCCCGCCCCCCACATTGACAACTTTAAAAATCACTATTAAAACAGAGCCAAACACTACATGAGACTAGACAAAAATAAAAAAAGACAGACAGGCTGTAGGGACGGCTGCCATGCACGGGTGATTCCTGTTCGCACATAATCTGTTCGCACATGATCAATATCCTCCTATCAATAACAGCCCTCTACAACCCTCGTATCGTATCTCCACCAACACGTCCCAGCAATGCTCCCGTGGCCCGCCACCATCCTGTGTAATAGAAAATCAGAGACAAAGCCCATTGAGCTGAATTGCCCCTATATATGGCATCTCCTACCATATGACTAGGGATGAATTGTCAGGCTATATTATACAGTGGCTTTTCCAGAGAATTGGAGTGTGACCACCAATACAAACAGGAAGCGCTTAAAAAAAAATGTGTCCATAGCTTGGTTCATCCACAAATATTTGAGATTGGAAGCTTGCACAGACTTGTTCACACAGATTGTTTTTTGCTCTTTGACGGAATAACAAGTATTGTCTATAAACTTCCATGTTTAATCACTGTTCCCTTCCTCCGTGTAAAGTATCTTTTTTGAGCAGCATGATTATTGGAATTTTATTTCAATCTAAGAGTAATTCATCATAGTTTTCTTGGCGATAGGTTTCTTTTGTCCTTCATTCATAGAAGAATAGTCCATAACCACGACTACACAATCTTACAACCACCCACCTTCTTCACCTGCCTCCCAGCAGCGCCCCTTCTTGCCACGGGAGAATTACCCGTCACAATGTTTTAATATCCAGAATCCAGAATCCAGGTCTGCATATCTCTCTTCACAATGTTTTGAAAATTAAATCTCTAGTAAACAAACCTACTCCCTGATAAGAAATTAGACGGGTGGCATCTCTGGAGGACGAAGTGATTCGACGTTTCGGGTCAAGACCTTTCTTTCTTCAATTCCTGCTCTCCAGGATGCCCTGGCCTGTCCCCTAGTTACTCCAGCAGATTTGTGTCCACCCTTCAATTTAAACCAGCATCTGCAGTTCTTTCCTACAACACTTAAATCTGTGCATCATTAAATAAAGTACATTCCATAATGAATTTCCAGCCTATGTTCACTTAGGTTTAGTTATTTGTCGGTTCATTGCATGCTACAGTCGGTCAATGGCATTAACTGCCTTCGTAAAACTCTTTTGACTCTTCATCAATTGAATGGCTTTAAGCTATTTTCAACATCACTCTTTTACTTTCTTGCACTGCTTTACAATGCCACACATTTTCAGGTTTACTTTACATAAAAAAGTGGGAGAAATAATATCCTAATCAAGAATTCACTAAATGGTCCATAAAATTTGTTTCGTTCTGTGTTAGCTAATAGTGCAGATAAATGGTAGACTCCAACAATGTAAGAATAGTAATAATAATGTTTAACATTGTCAAATGTCTAAAATTCTCAGCTGCTAACGTCCCTTAAGAAATTGATCATTTGAAACAAGATGATGACCAGTTATGTGGGTGTGTGGTCAAATCTTAATAAGTCTTCCTTTCTATATAGCATGAGTCGAGTCCAAGAGTGCTTTAACTGTCCTATGTCCCAAATGGAAACAAACAGAATTCTTACTTGCAGCAAATATGTAAACAGTTCCTATGTAAACCCATAATAAACAAAAGTAATATGAAAAGGCGTACAGTATAATGAAAAATACAATAATATTGTCCAAGACAAAGACAAATAACCCCCCTAATCTATTGTACAGGCCACTCCCTGATTTAGCGTAATAGGCACTTTACGTAAACACGCACTTGGTTAAGGGATTCGTTTATAGCCCGCTGCTTATTATTTTCCAGCTTGCGATCTCGTAGTTTCGGTAGCAGCAAAGTCCGTGGGATGCAACTCTAATGGCCTGTCCCACACAAGGCGATTTTTCAGAGCGACTGCTGGCGACTGTCAAGTTTGCCGACAGTCCGCCTGTAAGACTGGCACTGGAACGCAACTGGTCCGAGTGAACACACACACATCGCTTCTTTCCATCCCCAGCGCCGTATGCTGCTGACGGGGGACCAGGGTAGCGAGGGGAGCGCTGGTCTGAGTGAAATTCAACACGGTGCCAAAGCCAGGTGATACAGACACACACCCCGCGATGAACAGGAAGGTTTGGCGGCTGTAGTTAATAGGCCCAAAGCACAATGCACAGTAAGTCCCCCCTTGTTTTTTTTTGCAGATTGGGGAATAGAGGAGAAGGTGGGAGAAGGAGTGGAGACAACTGTTTAAGAAGACAGATAATACACGGCTGTGAATCTCGGACGGACATTTAACATTGCCCGGTTGGTTATCCTTGGGTTCTGAAACTATTGCGTAACTGTTTTTTTTTTCCCAATGAGCCAATGAATTTCCGCATCAGCGGTTGGCCTACAACCTACGAGAACCTTCGGCACCTCTTGACAAACCCTTAAGACCTCCGGCCGAACCCCCTACAGGCACGAAAATCTTGCTACTACTCTCTGGCGGCTGAAAGTCATTTTCTGGCACCAGCTAATTTCAACATTTTGAAAAATCCGCAGCGACCATAATGAGGCCGCGACTATTTCTCAGGCATGCCGGGGCCTCCTCCCGACCATGAAAGCGACTCATCCCGCGGCATCACCGTCGAACAATGTGGCGACCATGTTGAACTGCATGTCTCCTGCAATCGCCTAAAAATTCACGCTAAGTGGGACCGCCATTACGTATGTTGAAGCTTTGTCGATAGTTTAGTGGTTGGTTGAGATTGCACGTTCTCCTGAAACTGATCTATAGAGGTTCTTAGGCTCCTATTCCTTTTTTCCCCAATGGCAGGAGTGACATGGTTCGAGTGGTGTGGGGTCTCTGATAATGCTGACATGCTTCTTTTAGCATGCTGTATATCCCTTTTTTTCCCTTGAAAATGGGGGGAGTCGTATACCTTGATGAACCGGGAAAATGTGTCACCACTTTTTTTGCAATCTTCTTTGGTCCTGGGCATTATCGCGTCCGCTGAACCAGTCTATGATATAACCAGTCATATAACAGGATTTGAGCACCATACACGTTACACTTTAAAGCGCTGTTTCACTTGCAAGTCTGTGTGGTCGAAAAAAAAAAAAATTTTCGTGTTCTCTTACAAGTCATTATCACCTTTGATATCAACCCCTTTCTGACTCGTGTCTTAATCCTTAGCACACTACTTGGTCCTGGAAAATGTTTGTATATTATAGCCCTTGGTGATATTTCATCAGTTCAGTTACAGTATCATATTCCACTCTGCGTTCATATAATTCCTGGCTTTTTTGGTTTCTTCCAGGTATCCAGATTTTCAAGGCCAAATCAAGTATTTCATTGCCATCCCTTATGTCCCTGATAAGTGGTTGACTACCTTCTGGCTGCGTGCATTGTTTGCGTTAATGGGTTTACTCCCACTGCGTTAAAGAGGAATATCTGGGAGTTTGACTCAGCAAACAGTGAAGGATAAGGAGTGAATATGTCACAATTTAGATATTTCCAAGTCAGAATTGGTGTGTGTCTTGGGAGGTACTTTCGGAAACCTAGAAATTAAATCTGGGAGTCGGCCATTTGGTCCTAGCCTGCACCGGCATTTAATAGGATCATGGCTGATCACCACAATCAGTACCACCTCCGGTCCAGCGTTCCCCATATCCTATTATTCCCGTAGCGCTAAGAGCTAATCTACCCTCTCTTGAAAACATCCAGGACTTGGCCTCTAATAATTAAATCCTCTAAGAATTTTTATATTGTCCATAGAGCCCTCTCATCCTACATTCTACGAATACAAGCCCTGTCGACCCTTCTTTCTCTATGTACTCCCGGCCATCCCGGAAGTAACCTGGTGACCTACACTGCCCTCCCTCAATGCAATCTTTCCCTTCCCCTCAAATTGAGTCCAAATTGCACACATACTGCTAAGTGCGTTCATCACGCAGGCCCTGATACAACCTCATTGTCCATACTCTATCCGGTGGAAGTTGCAGTTGATTGCAACCCATGGTTCCAGGTGCAGCGGGTACAAATTGCTGCTATGCATTGGTGGTGCAGGGAATGAATTGGGTGCCTACACCACGCTTGACTCAAACAAACCTTGGCATGATCCAGCCCTGGAGTAACTCAGCGGGTGTCAGGCAGCCTCTCGAGGATCTATGAATACTAGGTGCCATTTTTCGTGTCGGGTCCCATGTTGACTGATCCTTTTTTACTACTCCAGCATTTTGAGTCTTTTTGGAAATCCCATGCTAGATCTGCTCGATCCCTTGGTATCCACAACGGTAGACTGTGTTTCGTTTTTATCATCAATGTTGCCTACTATCAATGGTGATAGTATCTCCCAATAGGTTCGCTCATATTGGGTTTTAGAATCACATGTAGTCAATTGGGCCCAGTTGTCATGGGCCAACTTCTCCATTCCCTTATATTTTTTAAGCAGGAACAGAGTTTTTAAGCATATGTTTATATTGTTATATGGTTATAGGTTGTTTGGACTTTCCTTTTTTGCCTGTGTTTTTATTGAAAAATCAATTTATCTTTGGTCCCACCCTTTTTGGCTTTAGGACCATTTTGCTTGCTAAACAATGCCTTATTCTTAAACCCACAAAATTAGGGGGAAGGACTGGTTGTTCATCTTCTCAAGTCTGCTCAGTACAGTTTCCTAACTTGGTTCTTTGAGAGACAATGAAAAATTGACTCTGCCCAAAGGTCAGAACCGTGGCAACAGAAAACCCCCTGCCAGGAATCATAACTCCCTGCTGGCTCAGAATATAAAAAAATATTCAACGCTATATATTGATTCTTTTATAAACTTATCTAGAGTAGACAAATTGCCTCTATTTCCTGAACGGACAAAAAAGATTTGGCATTAGTCTCTTACCTTGACCCATTCCTACCGATGCAGTGAGGAAAGTAGCTTGCAGATTGATACGCTGCTCATGATACACCTCTATACAGCCATGTCAAAAACACCCCATCCCAGGAGGCTTACATTCCTCATATTATACAAGGTTGGGCAGATCTGTGTGACTCCGTGATGGCTGTGGCACAGTGCTGTAGTTGCTAGAGCTGCTGCCTCACCGCAGCAGCTCTAGCAAGGGTTTTGATCCTGATCTTGGTGCTGTTGTTTGTATGGTGGAGTTTGGCATGTTCGTCCATGTCTGGCCACGTGCGCGTGTTCTCTGATCCTCCAGTTTTTCCTCCCATATTCCAAAGACCGTGCGTGTTTTGCCCAGCGCTATTTGGCATTTGTAAATTAAATTATCCCTTGTATGTAGGAGTGGAAAAACACATAACTAGTGTGAACAGATGAGTGATGGTTGGCAGGTTCAAATTTATTTTTAACATGCACCATAAGGTGCTCGGAAATTAATTTTACCTTGCAGCTTTTACAATTTAAAAAATGACAAAGTCTCCCTACATAATCAACGCACGCAGACATCCACCACAGCATCTTCCTTGTGGTGGAAGGCATACAATTCCAACAGTCCTCCTCCTCCTCCCTTCTTCAACCATGGTCGGGGGCCCTGACCCTCCCGGTTTGCCAGCTACGGACCGCCCATGTTCGAGCTCTATGGTTGGGATGGTCGGAACGCCAACGTCGGACAGGGCGAGCACACCCGTGACCCGGAGCTCCAGCTAATCAAGTTGCCTCCTTATCGGAGACCGCGGCTTCAGAGGTTTTAGGCCGCATGGCTGGCGGTCAAAACTCTTCTCCGGCGACCCCCAGCGAGGGATCGCCTGCTCCAACGATGGAAAGGTCCGCTCCACGCCTGCTGCCAAAATCCTCCCACAGACCGATGGCTTCAACATGTTTGCAGGCCCCAATCCTAGCGGTCGGAGCACTTCTTTCTCCGGCACACCCCGGCAAAGGGTGGGCCCCGCTCCGCGATGTTCACGTCCCCGCTGCAAAACCGCTGCTGAAGCTCTGGGCCTGACTCCGATAAGGCCGCACCAAACCATTGTAAGGCCACGGAGGGGACGAAGAAGGACAAGGTAGAAGGAGTCGCATCTCCGCCTAGGTAGGTACCTGACAAATTCGTTTTTTTTTTTCCCCCCTTTTCCCCTCCCCCCCCAGACACCCCCACACAACCTTTGGCCATACAAGAAACACTAAAACATACTTTGGCCATACATTAACAAAAAGAAAATAAGTCGAAATAACGACCCCGCTGAAGGCTAGGCAGCCAACAGGACAGCACCACCCGGAACCATTTATGGTGCACTGAAGGGCCGTGTCTACCGTGCTGTAGTTCCGAAACTAAAATCTATTGTCCTATGGACCATGTGGATCATACAATCATGTATAGGAGTAGAATTAGGCCATTCGGCCCATCGTCTATTCTGCCAATTCCATCATGGCTGATCTATCTCTCCCTCCTAACCCCATTCTCCTGCATTCTCCCTATAACCCTGACCATCCGTACTAATCAAGAATCTATCTATCTCTGCCTTAATATATCCACTGACTTGTCCTCACAACTTCTGTGCAAAAGATTCACAGATTCATCACCCTCTGACTAAAGAAATTTCTCCTAATCTCCTTGCTAAACGAATGTCCTTTAATTCTGAGGCTATGACCGCTTAGACTCTCCCACTAGTGGAAACATTCTATCTCCTACTCGATCCAAGCCTTTCATCATTCTGTACATTTCAATGAGGGTCCCCCCCTCCATTCTTCTTAAACTCCAGCGAGCTACAGCCCAGTGCCGCAAAAAGTGCTCATCATATGTTAACCTACTCATTCCTGGGATCCTTCTTGTAACCTCACCTCTAGACCCTCTCCAGAGCCACACCATCCATCCTAGATATGGTGCCCAAAACTGCTCCTCATAGTCCAAAATGCGGCCTGACCAGCACCTTATAGAGTCCTCAGCATTACATCCCTGTTTGATACAAGCCCTTTCGAATAAATGGCAGTATTGTGTTTGCTTTCTTTATTATCGATTTCGACCTTGCAGATTGTAACTTTTTGGGATCCTGCAGCCAGCAATCCCAATCCCGTTACACCTCCGAAGCTTCCCCATCCTCTGGCTTCCCGGTTGGAGATGCGCGAGTGGCCAACCCCGGGTTGTGAGTCCTCGATCATGACCTGCTGGCCTTGCTGAGACAGCGTGAGGTATAAATGGACTCAATGGGAAGGAAGTGGTTTGTTATGATGGTCTGAGGCTGCTCCACAAGTCGCTGAAAGTTCTTGCGGTCGTAGATTGGGGCTGTTCCTCACACAAGCACGCATGATGCATCCTGGATCTAAAAGAGTGCTACGGGCGCACTCTGTTAAAATTTGGTGAGGAAGAGTTGTTGGGCGCACATGCCGATAGTCGGAGCGTCCTCCAACCCTACTGGCGTGGCGCACCTTAGGAGAATATTGGTGATGATATTTAATCCTAGGATTTGACATTTTCCAACACATCTCCTACTTCCAGTGGATATCATGTAAAACTGGAATAATGGTGTACGCTGTGCTTCATGAAGGTCGATCACTATCTCCTTTGTCTTGATGACATTGAGAGAAGGGTTGTTGTCTCGACACCAGGACACAAGTTCCAATCTCCAGTCCGTACTCAGTCTCATAATTATTTGATATCCGGCCCAAAATGGTGTTGCCGTGTGGGAATTTGTAAATTGCAACTTCCTGCATTGCTGGTGAATCTGAAATCGGGATTTTAATCTAATCCACCTTAGTTTAGAGAATATAATTCTATTTTATGCTCGTTAATTTTGTCAACTGTTGACCATGACTCCAGACCCTAAGGATGTAGCTGCCAGGATCTAACTCATCCCATGACAGAGCTGTCCAATTAACCCTCTGGAATCATAGAAGTCAAAGCATAAAGGGGAAAGTAGGCATACCCTCAAGCCTTCTCCACATTCATTAAGATCATGGTGTTCCTCTTCATAGGTGTTAAATATCTCTGCCCTCGATCCTCTCAGGTGACCAAAGATCTTTTTCAACCACAACTTTAAATATTCTAACTAAGGACCATCCATTTCTAACAGAATGTCTAAGATTCGTGACCTGGACGGGGAATTCACAGTCTCAGCATCTTCCTGTCACTCTTTATCTTAATATGTGTACATCCAAATAAGATCAACTTCCATTATTCTGAAACTCCATGAATATAGACCAGTTATTCAATCCTTCCTCTAAAGACAACTCCTTCATCTCACTCGAGTGATATCAAATACGCACCCACTCCCAGTCACACTACATCCATTTCTGCAGTGCAAGTGTGCAAAACTGCTCTCATATTCCAGGTTGTAGTCTCAAAACTGCCCTCTTTAATTGCAGCACCTCATTGTACTGCAAATCCACCCTCGCCATACTCTATTGGTTTTGCCAGGAGCCCCACTAACAATCGAGGAATGAGAGTTCAAATCCTACCAAACAGATGCACAAAGATTCACTTGTACAACCAAGATCTACAGTTTCCTTGCTGTTTAAAATGAGTATTGTTTTGTCCAGTCAAAGTGCATGACCTCATCACCGTCCCTGATTTATAACTGTTGTCCCTTTTGGAACACTCATTCATTTTGTCTTTGCAAAACATGTCTACATTCTCACTTTATCCACTCAGATTTGGTTTCATCACAAAGTATTTCTGGTTGTGATACAAAAGGACAGCAACCTCAACTTGTCTGAAGAAGGGTCTGATCTCTTCTACATTTTCCTTTTCTTCACCTCCATCCACTTGATGCCCCGTTTGCACACTTTACATTCATTTCCTTATCTCTGTGTGCCCACCTCCCTGACTCCCCCATTCTGAAGAAGGGTCTCGACCCTACATGTCACCATTCATCTATCCAGAGTTGCTGCCTGTCCTACTGTTACACCAGTATTTTGCCTATCTTCGTGTATTAAACCAGCATCTGCAAGTTTCGTCCCACACAACCGAAATTTTTAGCTGTCTTTTCCCTCTCCCCTGATGCTGCCTCATCTGTTTAAACATTTCCAATAGTTTCTGTAAAAAATGATAACCAGTAAGTAAGCGAACCCAGAGTAATTCTTATTTTTTTAATTTGTCAAAAAGAATCCACTGTAAAAATGCACAATAAAATAGGAGCAGGAGTTGGCATCATGCCTCAATCTGCTGTGACAATCCTTCAAATCCCACAATTACCCAATCTATCCAGCGCCACTTTAAAATACTTCTCAGGATCCACGTCCACCAACCCTACGGGAAAAGTTATTCCAAAGATTTCCATCCTTGACATAAGAAAATTTTCCGGTACCCCCCATTCTTAAATGACACGCACCTTATCTTGTAGCGATTGTACCTTGCTTGAGAATCGCACGCCAGTGAAAACATCCAACCATCTACCTGTTTTAAACAACTCAGCGGAATGCCGCAGGTCCGGCAACATCTTTGGAGAGAGTGGATTAAGACCCTTTCAGTTCGGGCCCCTTCTTCAGTGTTATTGAGCAGGGAGGAAAGCTAAAAAGAGAAGTAGGTGCTTCAGGGTTAACTTGAGACACAGCATTAACCTATATCAGGGGCAGTCAGCTCTCCCCACACCCCCAAAAAATCTCCATGCGGATGCCCGACCCGCAACATTTGTTATCGGTGTACTCCATAGATGCTGCCCAAAGGTTCTCCAAGCATTTTACATAAGAGTACATGCATCTGCAGTTCTTTGTGTCCACACAGAAGAAGCTCTATCTGTTTGAACGGCAAGAAATCCCATATTCTTCTCTACATGCCAAGGAACATATCGCTAACTTGTTTTCATCTCTTTTTGGTATGCCACACAATCCTAACCCCCTGGAAGTGAAGACGGTAAAGTGCTGGAGAAACTGAACTAGTAGGCAGCATCTCTGAACAAACATTAACAGGCAATATGGTGCGGATTGGGAACAATTCTTCAAACAAATTGTAGGGGGGGAGCAGAAAGCTGAAAGAGAAGATGTTATCGTGGGCAAAGCCTGGAAGAGGAAAGTGACAAGTGGATAACAGGTGAGTAGATACACCTTTATTCACTAAACACCAGGGTTTTGTTGACTGTTCCACCACCTCTCTTACCAGCTTTCTCTCCCGCTACACTCGAGACGGAAGAAACGTCCCAACCCAAAACAATCACCTAATGTTCTCCAGAGATGCTGCCTGTCTCGCTCTTACGCCCAGCACTTTGTGTATTTTTTTGTAACCATCTGTTTTTTTTGGTAAACCATTTGGTGTAATCTACTTGCACCCCCTCCATGCTACTACTGCAAAATGTTTTTGTTAGTAAGGGGACCCCCCAAAAACTGTTCACAATATTTCAGGTGAGTCTCACCAAATTCCTAGCAATTACAGTCAAAAACTTCCCATTTTAAAGTCCAACCCTTTTGCAATGAGGCCAAACCCAAAGGAATACATTTCTTTCTCTATGATAAAAATATGAGCTAGATTCAAGATCAACCAAATATTTAAAACGGCGAGGATATAAATAAGTAGTATGTGTAATACTGTGGAACGGCACTCATTTAATTTTTTAAGAGGGATTGTGGTGTCACATCTGATAAGTAATGGAATGTCCTTAATCAAAATAGCCTATTGCATATTTCAGCTGAATGTCCAGCCAAACCTTGAAAATGCCCAATGGAACATCATTCCTGTCCTCCCATCCTTTCCCCCCTCGATCGTTAAACCTTGTTCACAACAAGGTGTGTACACAGCCTTCACGGGCCACTTCCCAAAATCACCAGAGAGGAAGGCAGAAAACATGTTAACTTGTACCATTTGGGGAAATGCTACTGAAAGTAGTACCTCCTTGCCCTCACTTCCCACATTAAGCAAACATTATTACTTTTACACTTCTCTGTAATAACTTAGAGATAAAATAAAAATTCTTCAAACTCAAGTCTGAGCAGAACAAAAGGTTTCATCCACATTAGAGTATGCCATGCATTTTTCTACAATGCAAATAAATGCCTCTTTTTTAGCAAAGGTGTAGCTTGACATCACTAATGTTATAAAATGCAGCTAATTTTTTTGATTCGAGTTCATAACAGGTGCAATATAACCTTAGACTTCCTAAAGTTGTTTTAAATTTAAATCTATTTTTTTTTTTTTTAACCATGGATAAAAATCCTCGGCACTTCCACGATTTTAATGCGGGGCTCTGTTTGTGCTGAACTCTGCAGTGGCTTCACACATGCTAATCAACACAGTAGCTTTGGGTTTGCGTGATTAAGCAAGGTTACTTCATAGCCAAGTAGCCTGAAAACTGGAGTTTAGAATTTAATATAATTGCAGGCCAAGTCTCCGAGATCCTACGGTGCAAGTTACAGCCAGGCATCATCAATTGTTTGTTTTTTTTTTTTTATAGTCTCTCAATGCGTTATAGAATTACGCAATAAAGTCACTTGTCTCTAATAGGCTAAACATAACATAATATTTTTGCTTGGAATGCTAAATAGATGAGCAATCAGATTTTAAGATGTGGAATACCTATAAAAATCAATGGAAGTGAGAGTCTGTGACAAAGCACCAAGTTCCTGGGAGTGCACATCACAGATGATCAGACATGGTTACACCAACAACCCATCTCCCTAGTCAAGAAGGCCCCGCAACGCCTCCACTTCCTTCAACTGAGTTGAGGAGAGCTACCTCCCCCCCCCCTTCTGCCATCATGACTGTTTGACAGGGTGCCAATGAGATCATTCTTACCAGCAGTCTCTCAGTCTGATATGGCAGTTGCACTGCTCTGACCCGAAGCCCCTACAGAGAGTGGTGAGGACAGCGGAGAAAGATCCCCATATCCACCCAAACCGAGCCTCCATGACCTAAACCCATCTCAGCGGGAGGCATGAGAGCAAGCAATCTCATCAAAGACGCCACCCACCAGCACACGAAACTGTTCACCCTCCGACCTTCCGGTTAAGCGCTACCGCAGCATGCGGAGCAAAAACCACCAGATTCAAAAACACTTTTTCTGCGTCGTACCATCCAGACTACTAACACTCTCACACTAAGTCCGATCCTTCCAGAACAGTACCCAAACAAAGGCAACAAACTGTGAAAAATAACTTTGGCTCAAGGTACGCCAGTACGAAACTTTGCACTTTTTCTATATCGACACTTTCATTTTTGCAACCTTCATTAAATACTCAAAGTTTTTCACACCTTTGGACCTACTGTGATCATTTTAATATTGTAAATAATGTAGTGCGATTGTCTATTGTTTATTGGTATGTTGTCTGTCTGTGTTTTTAATATTACTTGCACATTTGGAGTATGGGGAAACGTAATTTCAATCCTAACTACTGTTGCATACTTGAATTGACAATAAAGTTACTTTGAAACTTTGAATTTTATACTAATAACAAGCTGTACAATGTTTCC
The DNA here is from genome assembly GCF_028641065.1 of Leucoraja erinaceus. Taxonomy (NCBI): domain Eukaryota; kingdom Metazoa; phylum Chordata; class Chondrichthyes; order Rajiformes; family Rajidae; genus Leucoraja; species Leucoraja erinaceus. The sequence continues at coordinate 80,018 of NW_026576591.1, forward strand.
ACTTTACCTACCGTGCCTTCCTAAAGCTTCAGAACCCATTCTTTTTCCACATTTTGTTACGTTACAAGCTTTATTCGAAATTGGATTACAGCCTCGTCTTTTTGGGTCGAACGCTACAATCTTGCACACCTGTATTTGGGCAATTTCCTCCCATTCTCTCTCTGCTTAAAGCTCTCCAGCTCTGTCAGGTTGGATTGGGAGTGCCGATGCACAGCTATTTTCCGGTCCTCTCCAAAGATATTCGAGCAGGGTCAAGTCTGGGCTCTGCTGGGCCACTCAAGGACATTACCCAACTTGTTTACGACCAGCACTCCTGCTGTGTCGTAGGCCGTTGGCTGTTGGAAGGTGACCTCTGGCCAGTTCGAGGTTCCAGGAAAGCTCTGGATGCTGTTTTCATCAGATCTCTCTGTACTATGCCCTGTTCATCTTTCGCTTGATCCTCCCACGTTCCTGATGCTGAAACAAAAATCCCCATCAGCATGATGCTGTGCCACCACCATGCTTCACCATATGTAGGGTAATTGGCAAGGTGATGAGCGCGGGGTTGCTGGTTTCCACCAGGCGTGATGCTGGCATTCAGGCCAATGTCAATCTATCTTATCTGCTTTCAACAGACAGGCAATCTTCTTTCTCATGCCTTTTGTCAAACTCCCAAGCGGGCTGTCATGTGCCTTTTTACGGAAGAGTGGCTTCCGTCTGGCACATCTACCATAAAGGCCGATTGGTTGGCGTGCTGCAGATATAGTGTCCTTCTGGAGGTTCTACCATCTCCACCGAGGACTCTGGAGCTCTGTCAGAGTGACCATTGGGGTATTGGACACCTCCCGGACCAAGGCCCTTCGCCACCAATGCTAAAGTTTATTGCTCAGTTTGGGGGGGGGGGGGCAGCTCTCTGAAGAGTGGTTGGTGGTTCCCACATTTCTTCCATTTCAGAAGTATGGAGGCACTGTGCGCTTTGGGACATGCATTGCTGCAGATATGTGGTGTTACCCGTACCCAAGGGTCTGTGGGGCTTCCACAACAATGCCTGCCTCGGAGTGGTCTACGGACAATTCCCTTCATTGTCAAGGCTGGTGTTGTGCTCTACATGCACAGCCCAATGTGGAAAACCTTGATGTAGACCGGTGGGGTATGCACATACCAAATACTGTCTAACCAATTGAATGTACCCCTGGTGGGCTCTAATTCAAATTGTTTAAAAACATCTCAAGGATAATCAATGGACACAGGAATACCCAACCTCAATTTGGAGGGTCATAGCAACGGGTCTGAATACTTATGTAAATGGGATAATTCAGTGATTTATTGTGATTACCCTGCCAAAAATTTCTAAACACCTGTTTTCGCGAGTTCATTCTGGGGTATTGTTGGAGATTGAATGATTTAAAAAAAGACTTAATCCTTTAAATAGGCTGTAAACGTTTCAAAATGTGGAAAAAGTAAGGTTTGAATACACTTATTTCAGAATCTGAGTATTCTCACAGTTTAACAGGTACAGGCCTTTCGGCACAGAGTCCGTGCCAACCGGGGATCACCCCAACACTAGGACTTCCAATCCACACTAGGGCAATTTACAGAAACCAATTAACGCCTACAAACCTCGCATGTCTTTGGACTTTGGGGGAAACCAACCACCTGAGAACCTCCACCCGTCCAGGGAGAACATACAAACTCCATACAGCACCTGTCCATCTGATCGAAGCTGGGTTCTGGCACTGAAGGGAAGAAACTCTACGGCTGCGCCATAGTGCCCCTTAAGACCCGTTAAGATTTTAGACAAATAGGTGACAATTTTCAAGATCCATGAAACAATGTTATCTTGTAGCGTACGATTTATTGGCTTTGCAATGATCGCTCTGTCCCACCTGCATTTGATTGGCTTGATACTGATGACAGCATGAAACTTCTTTACAAATCTCAAAAGCCCATAAGCTTAGCGTGCCGGCAATCGAGGTACCCAGGGGACGAAGTCAATAGTGCCCAGGTTTTGGGTAGACCTTGATCTTTGCACAATATGTCTTGTGTTTTTTCTTCTGTCCACTGAAATACAGAAAACAAGAAAACTAGTTTTTACTCTGAAATATAACTGATATAAACTCCAAAATAACCCACAAGCATCAAAGAACAATAAACTCATATATGGGAAATTTTCAGAATGTGAGTATCATCATTGTCACTTGAAAGTCTGTCAGTTCAGGAGGGCTCGTTCTATAGAGTTATTGTTAGAAGATTCTCAAAGAATAATTCACAACAATTAACATGGCAAACTGAAAGTGACTATGATACTCATTGCCGTAATTCTATGTTGAAAATTTAAAAGTAACTGCCCCTTAATGTTATATAGGAGGAGATTAGATCAGTTTTCTGAGGTCCTTCACAAATGGAGCAACAGCCGATAACAAAATAATCTCCCTTTATTATCGCACACTCCAAGATCAAAATTCCTGTCAAGTACACTTCATATCAAAAAGGAATCCCAAACCACTTAGAGCCAATTAAATGGCTTTGAAATGCGGGAATATAGTGGCAGCAACTGCGCGACAAGGCCCAAAAACAACGAGAATAATAGCTAGATAAAACTGCTTTATGATGTGATTAATAACAATATGGCCAAAACCTGCAGGTAATTTCTCTGCTTAGCTCTGAGTGCTTCTCTTGAATCTTTAGGAAAGAACGTGTTTTTCTTGTTCAAATCATATTCATCATAGCATCCATGAACCATTAAACACCTGGAGAAAGAGTTGGAGCAACATTCTTCATCTCTCCCTCCATACCTTTGGGAATCTCGTTGCGTGGAAGCTGGTAACATTGTCACCCAACATACTTTCTACCCATGAAGCAGAGCCAAAAGAATTCACCTGCAAGCCCATGGCAGTCTTGTAGAGACTCCAGGCTCCAGCTGGGGATTCTGAATCAATTTGATGGTCGGTCTGTGAAAACGTAAAATCACATCTTAAGCATGTCTGCAACCAAACACACCAGACTTGAGGATACATTGCCCTTCTGAAAACCAAGCTCAACTTCTTCCCCACACAAAGTAGCAACCCCTTTCTCTCACGCTCAGTCCGTCATCTGTTGTGTGGAAACTTCCCCAGTCCTTCCTTTACATATTTTCCCTCTCGACCTTAAACCTAACCCTCGTTGTTTTTAGACTCCACTACCCGGAAAAAAGACTGAGCCAATCCACTTATTTATACCCCATAATTTTATAAACCTACTTCCTACCCAGGAAAACATTCTATCCAAGCTCTAAACAGTATCTATCCTAGCACATCCTGTAATCTTTTCTCTGTACTCCTTTAGTTTATCTAGCCCGGTGTTGGAAATCATACCCTGGAGGGAAATAAAAATGATTGACAGATTATGGAAAATGATTCAAAAAACAATTAAACAGAGCAACTTTTGGTGGTTTTTCAATACCTCAGAGTGTTTTACAGTTCAATGAACTCTCATGAAACAGTCACTGGTGTAATGGAAATAGCATGCAGCAAATTTCCATAATACAATTTCCACAAATGGAATGGGATAACTCGCAATAATTCATTTAGCAATGTTTTATGATGGTTAAATATCCATGACAAGAATGTATCTCAGCATTCTTAGATCTTAAAAGATGGATATCTTTCATTACCTGAGGGGCCTTAGGTTTTCACAATTCATTTGAAAATACAGCACTTCCTCAGCTTGTACTGGATAGCAACATCTGATTCTGATGCTTGAGCAACTCATACCCACCAACGCTCCGATCGAGATGAAGTCAACAGCTGATGTTTCTCCTTTTAAACACCTGGCTAGAATCTGATGAAATGCATACTGATAACTGTAATTGAACCGTCATTTTTGCAGGGTATTTCTAATTAGTAGTCCCTTTGTTGTTATTTTCCTCACGTCTCAAAGCCTTAATGCTTGCTAAACCATTAGCTGCAGGCACACAGCTAATTAAGTACAATTGTATGAATCAAAGGCTGAAATACGTTCGTAGATGACTCATGGGAATGAACTGATCTCTGTGCGTGCGTTGTTTCAGAAGTGGAGATATCCCCATGGGATTCTACATGGTAGCCTATGTTTGTGTCTATTTTGTTCTAAATGGCAACGTTAGTACAAAAAAAAAAAATGTTGTTTTTCCTGCATTCCTCAACAGTCCATGCAGGGCAGGAGAGCCTGCGATTCATAGCACAGGACCCCTGATGCAA
>NW_026576592.1:0-80000 GCF_028641065.1 Leucoraja erinaceus
CCGGGGCAGGAGGTGGGTGCCCCGACGGGGTGAGCAATGAAGGTGCCCCAGACGCTGGGGGGGTGGTTGGGTGGCGCGGCGTGTTTAGACACGGGCTGCTAACGCGAATGTAGTGGAATGGTTGCGTGTGTGCCTGATCCGTGATACACGCGTGTGTGCGCCGTGAGATACCGTGAGACCTACAGGCGATACTGCAGAACGCCTACGCCCCGGCAAAGCCCAACCTGACCCCTGGACACCAGGGAACGATGTAGCGACGTGTCATCGATGCAAGTGGAGCCCAGGCACCCGTCACCACATTCAAGGAGGTAGCCCCCAATCCACACATTATAGTAAGCTAAACAGCGCAAAAAAACAACCCATGTCCCTTCGGACCCATCAAGCCTCCTGCCCCACCAGCGATCCACCTCATACACTGGCGCTATCGTAGGTGGCGTTTCACAGAGTGCTGGAGTAACTCAGAGAGTCAGGCAGCATCTATGGAGCTAAGGAAATAGGCAACGTTTCGGGCTGAAACCCGTAAGGGTTTCGGCCCGAAACGTTGCCTATTTCCAGTAGGATTTCGGCCCGAAAAGTTGCCTATTTCCTTAGCTCCATAGATGCTGCTGCACCATAACTCAGCGGGTCAGGCAGCATCTGTGGAGAACATGGATAGGTGGACGTTTCACAGAGTGCTGGAGTAACTCAGCGGGTCAGGCACAGCATCTGTGGAGAACATGGATAGGTGACGTTTCACAGAGTGCTGGAGTAACTCAGCGGGTCAGCAGCATCTGTGGAGAACATGGATTCAGTTACTCCTGCACTTTGTGCCTTTTTTCAAAGACTAGTGCCTGCAGTTTCTCGTTTCTACAGGGGCTTTTTGCAGCCTCTGTGGGAAATTGTTATTCCCTACAACTGGTCCAAACTGGACTGAGAACCTTTGCTCTTGGGCAGGGACTCGGGGTGAATGGACTCATCCCAGGATCATGCGCTGGGTTAACCATTGACCGGTGGTCAAAGGGCAGCTGCCCGGGAGAGGGAGGGGGAGGCTGGGGAGGGGGAGTTCACGTTATTGACCAATTCGGCCTATCGAGTCTACTCCGCCATTCAATCATGGCTGATCCATCTCCATTCTCCTGCCTTCTCCCCATAACCCCTGACACCCGCACTAATCAACAATCTATCTATCTCCGCCTTAAATATATCCACTGACTTGTGGCCTCCACAGCCGTCTGTGGCAAAGAATCCCACAGATTCACCACCCTCTGGCTAAAGAAGACCGTCCTTTAATTCTGAGGCTTTGCCCTCTGGTCCTAGACTCCCACTAGTGGAAACATCCTCTCCACATCCACTCTATCCAGGCCTTTCACTATTCTGTACCTTTCAATGAGGTCCCCCCTCATTCTTCTAAACTCCAGCGAGTACAGGCCCAGCGTAACAGACAAACGCTCATCATAGGTTAACCCACTCATTCCTGGGATCATCTTGTAAACCTCCTCTGGACTCTCTCCAGAGCCGGCACATCCTTCCTCAAATATGGGGCCCAAAATTGCTCACAATATTCCAAATGCAGCCTGACCAGCGCCTTATAGAGCCTCAGCTCAGAGCTGAGGCTCTATAAGGGAGGAGGAAGGGGAAATGGAGGTGGGGTCTTCAGAGCTGGCAGCTGAATACCTGGGGGCCACTCATTGTCAAGAAAGACTTTAAACTTTAGAGATACATCATGGAAACAGGCCCTTCGGCCCACCGAGTCCGCACCGACCAGCGATGCCCGCACACTGACACTATCCTACACACACTTGGGACAATTAACAATTTACAGAAGCAATTGGCCTACAGGCTTTGTAGTGTGGGAGGAAACCGGAGCGCCCGGAGAAAACCCACGCGGTCACAGGGAGAACGTGCAAACACCACACATACAGCACCCGTAGTCAGGATGGAACCCGGGTCTCTGGCGCTGTGAGGCAGCAGCTCTACCCGCTGCTCCACTGTGCCGCCCTGCATCAAGAGTGTTTAATTGTCATATGAACCAACAACAGAACAATGCCATTCTCACTAGCAGCAGCTAAACAGATATTAACAACATCATGAAAACAGCAACTAATTATTAACTCCAAAACCAGAGAAAAAGAGCCTGAAGTCCACAGTTCATCAACGGCAGCTCATCGTGGGGTTAGTGTTGCACAAACAAACAGGCAGGCAGCATCGCCAGAGACCCACACCCCCGCATCGCCCCCCCCACACTCCACACACCCACCCCCCCCCCCACACACATCCCCCCCACACACACCCACCCCCCACACACACCCCCCCACCCCCCACACCCCCCCCACACACACCCCCCCACACACCCACCCCCCCCCCGCCCACACCATCCCCCACACACCACACCCCCCCACACCACCCCACCCACACACACCCCCCCCCCCCCACACCCACCCAGCCACACCCCCACCCACACAACTCCCCCACACACACACACACCCACACACCCCCCCCCCACACACACCCACACACACACCCCCCCCCACACACAACCACCCCCCCCCCCCCCACCCCATCCCCCCACACACCACAACACCCCCCCACCCACCCACACCACCCCCCCCCCACCCACACACCATTTCCCCCCCCCACACCATAACATCAGAGACCCACACACCACCACCTGGCCACCCTCTCATCTCGCTGCTACCATCGGGGAAGAAGGTTCAGGAGCCTGAAAACCGTGACCTCCAGGTTCAAGAACAGCTTCTTCCCAACAACCATCAGGCTGTTGAACTCGGCAACCTCATGTAAGCTCTGAATTACATGGACTATTATTATTATTATTGCACGATCATTGTTTGTTGTTGTGTGTACAAGTTACCAAGTGTTACCAAGTTTTTAACACAAAGCATTCCTTTGTTCTCGCTGCCCCCCTCCCAAGTTGAAGTGAAACATGAATTAATTGTCGACAAAAATGCTGGAGAAACTCAGTGGGTGCAGCAGCATCTATGGAGCGAAGGAAATAGGCAACGGTAACCGAAACGGTGCCTATTTCCTTGGGTTTCGGGCCGAAACGTTGCCTATTTAAAATTATAAAAGGACTGGACAAGCTAGATGCAGGAAAAATGTTCCCAATGTTGGACGAGTCCAGAACCAGGGGCCGCAGTCTTAGAATAGGTGCAGCAGAATGGTATGTTAGCATTCATAGCAAAAGGATTTGAGTATAGGATGCAACGGAGGGTTCTGGTACACAGTCTGTAAAAGTAGTCTTGCAGGTGCAGACAGACACCTGGAAAGCGATTGCGTACAGTTTTGCAAAAGTCTCCTAAGTATGAGCAGGGAGGACTGCAGCTGTACAGGGTCTTGGTGCCACACCTGAGTATTGGTACAGTTTTTGCAGAATCTGAGGTTCACCAATCTGGGAGTGCTGGGAAGGTTCACCAGACTGATTCCTGGGATTTTAGTACTTTCTTATGAAGAAAGACTGGATAGACTCGGCTTGTACTCGCTAGAATTTAGAAGATTGAGGGGGGATCTTATAGAAACTTACAAAATTCTAAAGGGGTTGGACAGGCCAGATGCAGGAAGATTGTTCCCGATGTTGGGGAAGTCCAGAACGAGGGGTCACAGTTTAAGGATAAGGGGGAAATCTTTTAGGACCGAGATGAGAAAAACATTTTTCACACACAGAGTGGTGAATCTGTGGAATTCTCTGCCACAGAGGGCAGTTGAGGCCAGTTCATTGGCTATATTTAAGAGGGAGTTAGATGTGGCTAAAGGGATCAGGGGGTATGGAGAGAAGGCAGGTACAGGATACTGAGTTGGATGATCAGCCATGATCATATTGAATGGCGGTGCAGGCTCGAAGGGCTGAATGGCCTACTCCTGCACCTAATTTTCTATGTTTCTATGTTTTTAATAAAGGGGAGGCCATTTAAGACTGAGGTGAGAAAAAACGTTCTCACCCAGAGAGTTGTGAATTTGTGGAATTCCCTGCCACAGAGGGCAGTGGAGGCCAAGTCACTGGATGGATTTAAGAAAGAGTTAGGTAGAGCTCTAGGGGCTAGTGGAGTCAAGGGATATGGGGAGAAGGCAGGCACGGGTTATTGATAGGGGACGATCAGCCACGATCACAATGAATGGCGGTGCTGGCTCGAAGGGCCGAATGGCCTCCTCCTGCACCTATTATCTATGTTTCTATGTTTCTATTTATCATTGCTCCATAGATGCTGCTGCACCCGCTGAGTTTCTCCAGCATTTTTGTCTACCTTCGATTTTCCAGCATCTGCAGTTCCTTCTTGAACACATGAATTAATTGTGTTTGTCTTTTTATGATTCCGAGAGAAAGGAGACCATGTGTTCACGTGTGGGACCGTGAGCGGTGGATACGCCGAGTACACCATCGCTGCTGGAGACACCGTTTACCCGTTACCGAACAGTCTGAGCTACAAGCAAGGGTCAGCGATCGGCACACCGTACTTCACCGCCTACCGAGCCCTCATGCAAAAGTGAGCACCTGTACATTCAACAACAGTGTCTCCAGAGTGTCGATCTGTCCGACTATAGACACACAGTGCTGGAGTAACTCAGCGGGTCAGGCAGCATCTATGGAGCTAAGGAAATAGGCAACGTTTCAGGCCGAACCCATAAGGGTTTCGGCCCGAAACGTTGCCTATTTCCAGAAGGATTTCGGCCCGAAATGTTGCCTATTTCCTTAGCTCCATAGATGCTGCTGCACCATAACTGAGTGGGTCAGGCAGCATCTGTGGAGAACATGTATAGGTGACGTTTCACAGAGTGCTGGAGTAACTCAGCGGGTCAGGCAGCATCTGTGGAGAACATGGATAGGTGACGTTTCACAGAGTGCGGGAGTAACTCAGCGGGTCAGGCAGCATCTGTGGAGAACATGGATAGGTGACGTTTCACAGAGTGCTGGAGTAACTCAGCGGGTCAGGCAGCATCTGTGGAGTGAAGGAATGGGTGACGTTTCGGGTCGAGACCCTTCCTCACGCTGACAGGGAGAGTGGGCTAGAGTGCCAGTCCGCGGGTCCACATCCAGTGGGGGCCACATCTCTCACACAGACTCCATTCTGTTTTCAGAGGCCAGGCCAAGGCAGGAGAGACCGTCCTGGTCCACGGGGCCAGCGGAGGGGTAAGCTGCAACCACAGTACAAACACAACGCTAGCATCCATCCTGAGGGCACTCGAATATAAAATCATGAGAGGAATAGATCGTGTAGATGCAGAGTCTCGTGCCCAGAGTAGGGGAATCGAGGACCAGAGGACACAGGTTCAAGGTGAAGGGGAAAAGATTTAATAGGAATCTGAGGGGTAACTTTTTCACACAGAGGGTGGTGGGTGTATGGAACAAGCTGCCAGAGGAGGTAGTTGAGGCTGGGACTATCCCAACGTTTAAAAAACAGTTAGACAGGTACATGGCTAGGACTGGTTTGGGGGGATATGGACCAAAGGCAGGCAGGTGTGATGAGTGTAAATGGGGCATGTTGGCCGGTGTGGGCATGTTGGGCCGAAGGGCCTGTTTCCTCACCATCCCTCTATGACGCTATAAATGCTGATGCTTTATAGGGCACCAGTCAGACGCAATTTGGCGTATTGTGAGCAGTTCTGGGCCCCGTATCTGAGGAAGGATGTGCCGGCTCTGGAGAGGGTCCAGAGGAGGTTTACGAGAATGATCCCAGGAATGAGTGGGTTAACGTACGATGAGCGTTTGTCGGCGCTGGGCCTGTACTCGCTGGATCCGTCTCCCTCCATGTCCATGTGCCTGTCTGAGTCTCTCAAACACCATTATAGTATCTGCCCCCACCCCTGGCAGCGCGTTCCACGCACCCACCACCCTGTGTGTAAAATAAACCTGCCCCACACATCATTAATCGTTCCACCTCTCACCTTCAAGCTGCGCCCTCTAGTCTTTGACATTCTCCCCTTGGGAGGAGAAATACTTTGCCTGTCTACCCCATCTAGCACTCACAGAGAGTGGGGAGAGAGGATGTGGGGGAGGGGACAGGGGGTGGGGAGAGTCCAGCGATCTGCGCAGGAAGGGTGGGGTCTGTGGGGGAGAGGGGGCGGGGTGCGAGGGCATTGAGGGTCGCGAGGACAGGGGTCAGTGTGGGGTGAGAGGGCAGGGGTCAGCGTGGGTGAGAGGGCAGGGGTCAGCATGGGGTGAGAGGGCAGGGGCCAGCGTGAGGTGAGAGGGCAGGGGTCAACACGGGGTGAGAGGGCAGGGGTCAGCGTGGGGTGAGAGGGCAGGGGTCAGCCTGGGATGAGAGGGCAGGGCAGCAAGGGTAAGAGTCGGCAGGGGGTCTTCGCGGGAAAGCGGCAGGGGGGGGTGAGGCATGGGGGCGTGGGGTGAGAGGGCAAGGGTCGGCGTGGGGAAGGTGGCGGAAGGCGGGGGTGATCTCTGGGAGCTGGGGTCCAGTTCTGCCCGCTGACAGTCGGTGCTGGTTTACAGGTGGGGACGGCAACGTGTCAGATCGCCAGAGCACTGGGCATGAAGGTTCTGGGCACGGCTGGCACACCAGAGGGCATGCGTCTGGTGGAGAAGAGCGGGGCGCACAGGGCCTTCAACCACCGACAAATAGGGTACACCGACATCATAGAGGTACAGACCCCCCAAAACCCCACTACCCCCTCCCCTCCCCTCCTTCTCCCTGCCTCCCCCTCCCTCTCCTCCCCCCCCCTCCCCCCCCCTCCCCTCCCTCCCTCCTCCCCCCTCCCCCTCCCCCCCCCTCCTTACCCTCTCCTTCCCTATGCCCCTCCCCCCCCCTCCCCCCCCTCCCCCTCACTCCCCCTCACCCCTCCCCCCCCCCTCCCTCACCCTTCCTCGCCTCCCCCCTCCGTCTCCTCTCCCTGCAGCCCCCCTCTCTCTATCCCTCTCTCTCCCTCCCTCCCCCCCCTCTCCCTCCTTCCCACACCGTCCCTCCCCCTCCCTCACCCTCCACCCTCATTGTCACGTGTAGTGAAACGCTTTTAGTGTAGAGATACAGCGCGGAAACAGGCCCTTCTGCCCACCGAGTCCGTGCCGACCAGCGATCCCCGCACACTGACACTAACCTACACACATAAGGGACAATTTACATTTACACCATCACAATTAACCTACAAACCTGCACGTCTTTGGAGTGTGGGAAGAAATTGAAGATCCCGGAGAAAACCAACGCAGGTCACAGGGAGAACGTGCAAACTCCGTACAGACAGCACCCGTAGCCGGGATTGAAACCGGGTCTCTGGCGCTTTGAGGCAGCAGCTCTACCCGCTGCGCCACCGTGAGGCCCTTTTTATTTACATACAATCCAATCAAATCAGATAATACTATCCATAGGTACAAATACTAAACTTGAGAACATTTGGTGAATTGCAAAGGTGTTAAACAATTCTCCATTTTATAGTTTAAATCTAGGATTTAAATGAGTTGAGTTGAGTTTATTGTCACGTGTGCCGTGTGTGGTCAAGTCAAGTCAAGTTTTATTTGTCACATACACATACGAGATGTGCAGTGAAATGAAAGTGGCAATGCTCGCGGACTTTTGTGCAAAAGACAAACAACAAAACAACCAAACAAATTATAAACACAATCATAACACACATATTCTGTTAAATAATAAATAATGGAAGGAAAAACGTTCTGTAGAGTTAGTCCCTGGTGAGATAGGCGTTTACAGTCCGAATGGCCGCTGGGAAGAAACTCCTTCTCAACCTCTCCGTTCTCACCGCATGGCAACGGAGGCGTTTGCCTGACCGTAGCAGCTGGAACAGTCCGTTGCAGGGGTTGAAGGGGTCTCCCATGATTTTATTTGCTCTGGAGTTGCACCTCCTGATGTATAGTTCCTGCAGGGGGGCGAGTGAAGTTCCCATAGTGCGTTCGATGATGAAAAGCTCCTGTTGCGTGTTAACCAGTCAGCGAAAAGACAACACGATACGATAGAACGTTCTTTATCCCAGGAGGGGATTGGTCTGTCCACAGTCATTAAACACGACACGATACATGAATCATGAAGTTAAATCAGAATCATACTTTATGAGCCAAGTATGTTTTGCAACACACGAGGAATTTGATTTGCCGTACAGTCACACCAATAAAAAGCAGCATAAACATCCACCACAGTGACTGCTCCACATTCCTCACTGTGATGGAAGGCGACAAAATATTCAATCTCTTCCCTTCTTTGTTCTCCCGCGGTCGGGGGGGGGTCTTGAACCTTCCGTTGCCGGGACGATCTCACTCCCGTAGCGGGCGCTGGGCCTCCGCGTCGGGGCGATCAAGCTCCTGCATCGGTGAGGGGGGGAATCTCAGCTCCCCCGCGCCGGGCGATCTGACCCCTGGGTCGGGGCTGGTCGAACATCGTGCGGCTTTTGGAGCTTCCCGACGCTGGTCTCATCCCGAGACTGCGAGCTCCTCGATGGTGAAATCCGCAGGCCGCAGTTGGAGCGTCGAATGTGACAAGTGGAAAGTCCAGGATTGGGGATGTGCAGATATTGGGGGGAGGTCAGTCTGACCCACGTCACGAGGGGGGAGGAGTTGTACAATTTTGATCAGATCCATGCTTACAGTCAAGCCGTCCACAGTGTAGAGATGCTACACGTGTACTCGACACTCACACACATACTGGACACAACACAGTGAAGGGAATAACGTGACTCACCTTTTGTGCCAGAGTTACACCGGGAGTGCTGGAGTCAACGTCATCATCGAGATGTTATCCAACGTCAACCTGGCCAGGGATCTGCGGCTGCTCTCGGTGGCCGGTAGAGTGGTGGTGAGTGAGGGCTGGCACTGGGCACCGATCACCGGGCACCGATCACTGGGCACCGATCACCGGGCACCGATCAATGATCACCGGGCACCGATCACCGGGCACCGATCACCGGGCACCGATCACCGACCACCGGGCACCGATCACCGGGCACCGATCACCGGGCACCGATCACCGGGCACCGATCACCGGGCACCGATCACCGGGCACCGGGCACCGACCACCGGGCACCGATCACCGGGCACCGATCACCGGGCACCGATCACCGGGCACCGGGCACCGATCACCGGGCACCGGGCACCGGGCACCGGGCACCGGTCACCGGGCACCGGTCACCGGGCACCGATCACCGGGCACCGATCACCGGGCACCGATCACCGGGCACCGGGCACCGATCACCGGGCACCGATCACCGGGCACCGGGCACCGGGCACCGGGCAACGATCACCGGGCACCGATCACCGGGCACCGATCACCGGGCACCGATCACCGGGCACCGGGCACCGATCACCGGGCACCGATCACCGGGCACCAATCACCGGGCACCAATCACCGGGCACCGACCAATGATCACTGGGCACCGACCACCGGGCACCGATCACCGGGCACCGACCACCGAGCACCGAGCACCGGGCACCGACCACCGATCACCGGGCACCGATCACCGGGCACCGATCAATAATCACCGATCACCGATCAATGATCACCGCGCACCGATCACCGGGAACCCATCACTGGTCACCGATCACTGGGCACCGGTCAATGATCACTGGGCACCGATCAATGATCACCGGGCACCGATCACCAATCACCGATCACTGGGCACCGATCACTGGGCACCGATCAATGATCACCGATCACTGATCACTGGGCACCGATCAATGGACACCGATCACTGGGCACCGATCAATGATCACCGATCAATAATCACCGGGCACCGATCACTAGGCATTGATCACCGGCACCATGACCCAACCTTACATTGGGGACGGTTCAAACCCTAGAGAAACACACACCCCAACCCACACCCCCCCCCCAACAACTTTGCCCCCTCCCCCCACAGATCCCCTGCTCAAAAAAATAATAGGTCACATTTTAAGTCGGAACCCTTCTTCCAAACAGTTACTCCAGCACTCTGTGAAACGTCACCTATCCATGTTCTCCGCAGATGCTGTCTGACCCACTGAGTTACTCCAGAACTCTGTGAAACGTCACCTATCCATGTTCTCCACAGATGCTGCCTGACCCGCTGAGTTACTCCAGCACTCTGAAACGTCACCTATCCATGTTCTCCACAGATGCTGCCTGACCTGCTGAGTTACTCCAGCACTCTGTGTGATTGTGTTGTGTGTTTCTGGTGCAGATTGTGGGCTGTCGGGGCAGCATTGAGATTAATCCCAGAGAAACCATGGCCAAGGAGAGCAGCATCATTGGTATTTCGCTCAGTTCAGCAACCAAGGTAAGATCAGCCCCTGGACTTTATTGGGCATTTGCAGCGACATTAACAATACACAAAGTGGGATCTGCTACACGCCTGGTTGGAACAGGCCCTTCGGCCCACCGAGTCTGTGCCGACCAGCGATCCCCGCACACTAACACTGTCCTACACACTTGGGCCAATTTATGATTTTTTGGATGGATTTGAGGATGAATTTCTTTCGTCAGAGGGTGGTGAGTCTGTGGAATTCTTTGCCACTGACAACTGTGGAGGCCACAAGTCAGTGGATATATTTAAGGTGGAAACATAGAAAATAGGTGCAGGAGTAGGCCATTCGGCCCTTCGAGCCTGCACCGCCATTCAATATGATTATGGCTGATCATCCAACTCAGTATCCCGTACCTGCCTTCTCTCCATACCTCCTGATCCCATTAGCCACAAGGGCCACATCTAACTCCCTCTTAAATATAGCCAATGAACTGGCCTCAACTACCCAGTTCCATTAACAATACACAAAGAGAATTCCACAGATTCACCACTCTCTGTGTGAAAAAAGTTCTTCTCATCTCGGTCCTAAAAGATTTCCCCTTTATCCTTAAACTGTGACCCCTTATTCTGGACTTCCCCAACATCTGGAACAATCTTCCTGCATCTAGCCTGTCCAACCTCTTAAGAATTTTGTAAGTTTCTATAAGATCCCCTCTCAATCTCCTAAATTCTAGAGAGTACAAATCGAGTCTATCCAGTCTTTCTTCATATAAAAGTCCTGACATCCCAGGAATCAGTCTGGTGAACCTTCTCTGCACTCCCTCTATGGCAATAATGTCCTTCCTCAGATTTGGAGACCAAATCTATATTAATGATCTGGATGAAGGAATTGAAGGCAATATCTCCAAGTTTGCGGATGACACTAAGCTGGGGGGCAGTGTTAGCTGTGAGGAGGATGCTAGGAGACTGCAAGGTGACTTGGATAGGCTGGGTGAGTGGGCAACTGTTTGGCAGATGCAGTATAATGTGGATAAATGTGAGGTTATCCATTTTGGTGGCAAAAACGGGAAAGCAGACTATTATCTAAATGGTGGGCCGATTGGGAAAGGGGGAGATGCAGCGAGACCTGGGTGTCATGGTACACCAGTCATTGAAGGTAGGCAAGCAGGTGCAGCAGGCAGTAAAGAAAGCGAATGGTATGTTAGCTTTCATTGCAAAAGGATTTGAGTATAGGAGCAGGGAGGTTCTACTGCAGTTGTACAGGGTCTTGGTGAGACCACACCTGGAGTATTGTGTACAGTTTTTGTCTCCAAATCTGAGGAAGGACATTATTGCCATAGAGGGAGTGCAGAGAAGGTTCACCAGACTGATTCCTGGGATGTCAGGACTGTCTTATGAAGAAAGACTGGATAGACTTGGTTTATACTCTCTAGAAATTAGGAGATTGAGAGGGGATCTTAGAGAAACTTACACAATTCTTAAGGGGTTGGACAGGCTAGATGCAGGAAGATTGTTCCCGATGTTAGGGAAGTCCAGGACAAGGGGTCACAGCTTAAGGATAAGGGGGAAATCCTTTAAAACCGAGATGAGAAGAACTTTTTTCACACAGAGAGTGGTGAATCTCTGGAACTCTCTGCCACAGAGGGTAGTTGAGGCCAGTTCATTGACTATATTTAAGAGGGAGTTAGATGTGGCCCTTGTGGTTAAAGGGATCAGGGGGTATGGAGAGAAGGCAGGTACGGGATACTGAGTTGGATGATCAGCCATGATCATATTGAATGGCGGTGCAGGCTCGAAGGGCCGAATGGCCTACTCCTGCACCTAATTTCTATGTTTCTATGTTTCTAAAACTGTACGCAATACTCTAGGTGTGGTCTCACCAAGACCCTGTACAACTGCAGTAGAACCTCCCTGCTCCTATACTCAAATCCTTTTGCTATGAAAGCTAACATACCATTTGCTTTCTTCACTGCCTGCTGCACCTGCATGCCTACTTTCAATGACTGGTGTACCATGACACCCAGGTCTCGCTGCATCTCCCCTTTTCCTAATCAGCCACCATTCAGATAATAGTCTGCTTTCCTGTTTTTGCCACCAAAGTGGATAACCTCACATTTATCCACATTATTTGTCACATACACATACAAAATGTGCAGTGAAATGAAATTGGCAATGCCTGCGGATTGTGCAAAAACTACAGAACACAACACAACAGAACAGTATTTACATGTTAGAAAAAAACAACAATTTAAAAAAGACACAACACAACAGTAAATTAGTCCCTGGTGAGATAAGAGTTTAGTCCTGACGGCCTGTGGGAAGAAACACTGTCTCATCCTCTCTGTTTACACAGCGTGACAGCGGAGGCGTTTGCTTGACCGTAGCAGCTGGAATAATAATAATAATAATATCTTTTATTGTCATTGCACGTCAGTGCAACGAGATTTAGTTTGCAGCTCCAACTGATGAAAAAGAAAAGTAAAATAAATAAATAAGCTGTGTGTCGTGGCCATCCGAGGGAGACAGTCCAGGGGGGGTGGGGGGCACTCAGCAGGGCCGGTTCAGAGCCGCTATAGCTCTGGGACTAAAGCTGTTTCTGAGTCTGGAGGTTCGGGCGTATGTTTCTAAGGCCTTGTAGCATCTGCCGGAGGGAAGTAGTTCGAACAGTCCGTTACAGGGGTGTGAGGAGTCTTTATGGATGCTGACGGCCTTCCTGAGGCACCGTGTGTGGTAGATGCCCTCCAAGGCTGGTAGCCGTGTCCCAATGATCCTCTGTGCTCTGTGGACGACGCGCTGAAGAGCTCTCCTCTCCGCCTCCGTGCAGCTGAGATACCACACAGAGATGCCATACGTTAATATGCTCTCTGTGGTGCAGCGAGCATATTAATGTCCTCAATGTCCTCAGGAAGAACAGTCGTTGCTGTGCCTTCTTGACCAGGTCAGCGGTGTTGGTGGACCATGTGAGGTCCTCTGAAATGTGAGTGCCCAGAAACTTAAAGCTGGACACTCTCTCCACGCTTTCCCCGTAGATGGAGATTGGGGCGTATTCTCCATTATGGGACCTCCTGAAGTCAATAATCAGCTCCTTGGTCTTGGAGGTGTTTAGTGACAAGTTGTTACGTGTGCACCAGTCCGCCAGGTTCTGCACCTCCGCCCTGTATTTTATTTCATCACCGTTGGTGATCAGCCCAATCACTGTTGTGTCGTCTGCAAACTTCACGATGGTGTTGGTGTCGAATGCAGGAACACAGTCGTGAGTGAAGAGGGAGTAGAGCATGGGGCTCAGTACACAGCCCTGTGGTTTGCCGGTGCTCAGGGTGATAGTGGAGGACAGGTGCGGGCCAAGTCTCACTGCCTGCGGTCGCTCCGTCAGAAAGTTCAGGATCCAATCGCATATCGGTGAGCTGAGGCCTAGTTGGTGGAGTTTGGTGGTGAGCTTGGTGGGGATGACCGTATTGAAAGCAGAGCTATAGTCAATGAAGAGCATCCTCACGTACATGCCCTGTCTGTCCAGGTGAGTCAGGACAGTGTGAAGAGCCAGAGAGATGCCATCCTCTGTTGATCTATTTGCCCTGTATGCAAATTGATGAGAGTCCAGTGAGGCAGGGATGCTGGATTTGATGTGGGAGAGGACCAGCCTTTCGAAGCACTTCATTGGGATTGGAGTTAGGGCAACCGGGCGGTAGTCGTTCAGGTTGGTGACTTTGGACTTTTTCGGCACCGGCACTATGGTGGCTGTTTTCAGGCACTTGGGGACCATTGCCAGAGATAGAGACAGATTGAAGATTCTCGTGAATACCTCCGACAGCTGTACAGCACAGTCCTTTAGTACCCTTCCCTGAACTCCATCCAGGCCTGCAGCCTTGCGTGGATTGATCCTACACAGAGCACACTGTACCTCCTGAGTGCTCAGTGTTAAGGCCTGTCCCTCCGCCATGGCCGGGGTTATTCCACTCCTGGTGGTGTTGCCAGTTGCCTAAAACACCAGTCCGTTGCTGGGGGGGTAGGGGTCC
This sequence comes from Leucoraja erinaceus, assembly GCF_028641065.1. Lineage (NCBI taxonomy): Eukaryota > Metazoa > Chordata > Chondrichthyes > Rajiformes > Rajidae > Leucoraja > Leucoraja erinaceus. The sequence goes on from NW_026576592.1 coordinate 14,178, forward strand.
CCCATAATGTTACTGGCTCGGGATCTGCACCTCCTGGTGTATAGTTCCTGCAGGGGGGTGAGTGTAGTTCCCATGGTGCGTTGGGCCAAACGCACTACTCTCTGCAGAGCCTTCCTGTCCTGGGCAGAGCAGTTCCCAAACCAGATTGAGATGTTGCCGGACAAGATGCTTTCTACAGGCCCACAGTAGAAGCACTGAAGGATCCTCAGAGAGACTCTGAATTTCGTCAGCTGCCTGAGGTGGTAAAGGCGCTGCCTTGCCTTACTAACCAGTGCAGCAGTGTGTGTTGTCCATATCAGATCCTCTGTGATGTGGACTCCCAGGTATTTAAAGCAGCTCACCCTATCCACAGTAGTCCTCAGCAGTAATCACAGTAGATAATAACGAATAAAATGAGTTGGGCTACAGAGAAGGAGTGTTTTAGGATAAACCATAACCTCTGACAAAGATGTGCCATAGTTTGATTGAGGATGGTGCCAGGACTCTAGAATAGATCAGCCATGATTGAATGGCAGAGTAGACATGATGGGCCGAACGGCCTGATTCTGCTCCTATCACATGAACTTTTACAAGGATGTTGCCAGGACTAGAGGGTGTGAGCTACAGGGAGAGGTTGAGTAGGCTGGGTCTCTATTCCATGGAGCACAGGAGGATGAGGGGAGATCTTGTTCCCAATGTTGGGGGAGTCCAGAACCAGGATCCACTGTTTAAGAATAAGGGGTTGGCCATTTAGAACGGAGATGAGGAAACACTTCTTCACTCAGAGAGTTGCGAGTCTGTGGAATTCTCTGCCTCAGAGGGCGGTGGAGGCCGGTTCTCTGGATACTTTCAAGAGAGAGTTAGATAGGGCTCTTAAAGATTGTCTATCTTATAGAGGTGTACAAAATCATGAGAGGAATAGATCGGGGAGATGCACAGAGTCTCTTGCCCAGAGTAGGGGAATCGAGGACCAGAGGACATAGGTTCAAGGTGAAGGGGAAAACATTTAATAGGAATCTGAGGGGTAACTTTTTCACACAGAGGGTGGTGGGTGTATGGAACAAGCTGCCACAGGAGGTAGTTGAGGCTGGGACTATCCCATCATTTAAGAAACAATTGGACAAGCGCAGGCAAGTGGGACTAGGGTAGCTGGGACATGTTGGGTGATGTGAACAAGTTGGGCTGAAGGGCCAGTCTCCACACTGTATCACTCTATGACTCGTGTAGCTGGGGCATGTTGGGCGGTGTGGGCATGTTGGGCGGTGTGGGCATGTTGGGCGGTATGGGCAAGTTGGGCAGAAGGGCCAGTCTCCACACTGTATCACTCTGTGACTAGTGTAGCTGGGACAAGTTGGGCGGTGTGGGCATGTTGGGCGGTGTGGGCATGTTGGGCGGTGTGGGCATGTTGGGCTGTATGGGCAAGTTGGGGAGAGGGGCCAGGCTGCACGGTGTATCCCTCTGTGACTAGTTGGGCGGTGTGGGCATGTTGGGTGGTGTGGGCATGTTGGGCGGTGTGGGCATGTTGGGCGGTGTGGGCATGTTGGGCGGTGTGGGCATGTTGGGCGGTGTGGGCATGTTGGGCGGTGTGGGCATGTTGGGCGGTGTGGGCATGTTGGGCAGAAGGGCCAGTCTCCACACTGTATCGCTCTATGACTCTAACAGCTGCTTGTTTGGTTCCCACAGAAGGAGCTGCAGGAGACGGTGGCTACACTGTTGGCGGGGATGGAGGTGGGCTGGCTGCGGCCAGTGGTGGGGTCCGAGTTCCCACTGGACCAGGCCGACCGGACCCACGAGCTGATCATGCAGGGGGGGGCGTTGGGCAAGATGATCCTCACCATCTGACCCACAGGCTGTGTGGGGAGAGGAGGCAACTCACTGGGACAAGCGGCACCATGCGTGGAACAGCACAGCCACAGGCCATTCGGCCCACATGATGCCAAGTTCAACTCTTCTCTTCTGCCCCATAAATGATTGGAGCAGAAATAGGTCACTCAGCCCATCGAGTCTACTCCAGCATTCAATCGTGGCTGATCTATCTCTCCCTCCTAACCCCATTCTCCTGCCTTCTCCCCATTCATCCATATCCCTCCATTCCCTGCATATCCATGTGCCAATCTAAAAGCCTCTTAAACACCACTATCTGCCCCCACCCCCACCCCTGGCAGCCCCCACCCCCACCCCCACCCCCCACCCCTGGCAGCCCCCACCCCCCACCCCTGGCAGCCCCCACCCCCACCCCCACCCCTGGCAGCCCCCACCCCCACCCCCACCCCTGCAGCCTGTACCCCCACCCCTGGCAGCGTGTACCAGGCACCACCTCCCTCTCCTTTAGACATTGCCCCTCTCACCTCACAGCCCTGCCCTGCCCTTGTGTCTCCAGGCTGGGAGGAAGGTTGTGACTGTCCACCGTGTCGCTGCTGCTGATCATTTTATAAACTTCTCTCGGGTCTCCCATCATCCTGCGACGCTCCAGGGACAGCGTTTGTCCAGCCCTCTAATCCCAGCAGTATTCCGGTGAGCCTTCCTCAGCCTCCACATCCTTGTTGTAAGGGGGTGACCAGAACTGCCGGCAATATTGCAAACGCAGTCTCGGGCCCCTGCACAGTGCCTGTGTTACACTGAAGACTCTCACTGTGGGCAGGCACGGTGGTGCAGCGGGTGGAGCTGCTGCCTCACAGCGCCAGAGACCCGGGTTCCACCCTGACTACACGGAGTTTGTACGTTCTCCCCGCGACCTGCGTGGGCCTTGCCCCGAGATCTTCGGTTTCTTCCCACACTCCAAAGACGTGCAGGTTTGTAGGTTAATTTGCTTGGTATAAATGTAAAATTGTCCTTATAGGATAGTGTTAATGTGCGGGGATCGCTGGTTAGCACGGACTCGCTGGGCCGATGGGCCTGTTTCCTTGTCTCTGAACTCTTACTTGTAGGTCTCTGTCTAGTCTAGGCTGCTGTTTATATTAATTTAGTTTAGAGATCCAGCACAGAATAGAAAATAGGTGCAGGAGGAGGCCATTCAGCCCTTCAAGCCAGCACCGCCATTCAATATGATCATGGCTGATCATCCACAATCAGTACCCCGTTCCTGCTTTTTCCCCATATCCCTTGATTCCGTTAGCCCTAAGAGCTAAATCTAACTCTCTCAGGCCCTTCGGCCCACCGAGTCTGTACCGACCAGCGATCCCCGCACACTAACACTATCCTACACACACTCGGGACAATTTACACTTTTTAACCAAAGCCAATTTACCTACAAATTACGTCTTTGGAGTGTGGGGAGGAAACCGGAGCACCCGGAGAAAACCCACACGGTCACAGGGAGAACGTGCAAACTCCGCACAGACAGCACCCGTAGACAGGATCGAACCTGGGTCTGTGGCGCTGTGAGGCAGCAGCTCTACCCGCTGCACCGCCGTGCTGCCCTGATTGGTGGCGCGGGAAATGGAGGAAAGACAAAGAGAATAAAGGAATGGTTCATGTAGATATATTTATTACTTGGTTGGGCAGAGTGAAGAGTTGTGGGATGAGCTCGGCAGACTGAGAGCGTCACGGTCAAAATCTCACATCAGATGCACAAAGTCTGTAACACACAGCACACACACGTGTCAGTCTGGGTGTGAGATACCCACTCACGGGAGGGAGGGAGGGAGCGGCTGACTCATCCCCCCCCCCCCCCACTGACATCACAGCCCCTCCCCCCCCAGGGGCAGGGTACCCCTGACTGACCTCAACACTGCCCCCTGGGGCAGCCTGTCCACCCCCTCCCTCCCTGTAACTCCAGCCCGCAAGCCCAGGTACCACCCTGGCCAATCTGCTCTGCACCCTCTCCAAGGTCATGCCATCCGTTCTCTAGCTGGGCAGCCAGACACTGGAGACACAACGACTGGTACAGCTGCATCACGATGCCCACCTCCTGCACTCAGTGCCCTGACCAATGAAGGCAAGCGTGACAAAGGGCCTTGCTCACTGACCACCCGCCCTGTGGTCCTGACTGACCACCACCAGGGAACCGGACACCTGTACATCTCCCATCTCCCCAGGTTGGCTATGATTGCCAGCGGTAGAGGCTGGGTGTGCAGAGGGGAGGGGGGGGGATGAGGGAGGCAGGAGGTGTGCGTTACCTGGACTGGGATGGAAGATGGGCTGTTGGCAGCCCCTGGGCCTGAAGATCTCGTCTCACTGTGGTGTGGGGGTAGGGAGGTGGGAGGGTGGAATGAGGGTGAGGGGGGGGAGGAGGGTGGGAGGAGGGAGGGAGGAGATGGGAGTTGGGAGGGTGTGATGGGTGAGGGAGGTGAGGCGAGGTGGGAGGTGAGGGGGGGGGGGTGAAGAGGTGAGGAGGGGGGGGGGGGGTGAGGGTGAGGCAGGAATGATGCGTTACCTGGACTCGGGTGGAAGGTGGGCTGTCAGAAGTCCCTGGGCCTGACGACCTCATCTCGCTGTGGTGTGGTGGTTGGGCTGGGAGGATGGGATGAGGTGAGGAGGTGTGGATGGGGGAGGAGGGAGGGAGGGATGGGGGGGAGGGGGGAGGGAGGTGTGGGGGGGAGGAGCAAGGGCGGGGGATGCGTTACCTGGGCTCGATGGAAGAGGGCGAGGGTGGGGGCCTGATGACCTCATCTCACTGTGGTGTGGGGGTGAGGAGGGGGAGGGTGGGAGGGTGGGGGGGGGGGAGGGGGGGGTGGGGGGGTGTGGGAGTAGGGTGTGGGGGGAGGAGGGGGAGGGGGGGGGGGGCAAGGTGAGGGGGGGATGGGGCAGGGTGAGGCGGGGATGATGCCCTGGACTCGGATGGAAGATGGGCCGGCGGAAGTCCCTGGGCCTGAAGATGTCGTCCCGCTGGGGCCGCAGGTTGGGGGATTCCCAGCGATTCCACTTGGATACTTGGGGGTAAATCCCGGACGTGAGCTCGCTGGCTTCGTACCGATCCTAAACACACAAAGGTGATCTCCCATGTACAGCCGTCTGTCTGTCTGTCTGCCAACAACTCTCTAGACGATGAGATCCACACTGTGGCTACAGGGGGGGGGGGGGTGCAGACTCGAGGAATCGGCAGTCCAGGGGATGTGGATCAGGGCCTCATTCACTCTTAAGTCACAGGAGCAGAATTAGGCCATTCAGCCCAGCGAGTCTACTACGCCATTCAATCATGGCTGATCTATCTCTCTCTCCAAACCCCATTCTCCTGCCTTCTTCCCCATAATCCCTGACACCCACTCAAGAATCTATCTATCTTTGCTTTAAATATATCCACTGACTTGTGGCCTCAACAGCTGTTTGTGGCAATGAATTCCGCAGATTCACCACCCTCTGACTAAAGAAATTCCTCCTTATCTCCTTCCTAAGGTACCGGCCTTTAATTCTGAGGCTGTGCCCTCTGGTCCTAGACCCCCCCACTAGTGGAAACATCCTCTCCACATCCACTCTATCCGGGCCTTTCACAATTCGGTAAGTTTAACCAGAGAACAGGGCCAGCTCAATATCATAATCCATCCTTCTTGCTTCAAGATAGACACAAAAAGCTGGAGTAACTCAGCGGGACAGGCAGCATCTCTGGAGAGAAGGAATGGGCGACGTTTCGGGTCGAGACCCTTCTTCAGACTTTCAGTCCTACTATGAGGAAGTTCTTGTCTTCTCTCTGATGAGAATTCTGCAACAAACCAGCCTGATGGAGTCCCTTCCCACTCAATGTGGAAACTAACAATTCCACTTTTGGGAGGATGTAGATCAGTGTCACTCATGTTATGTCATACTTTGTAGTCACGCCCACTAGTTTAACAGAAAGCCTCCCTGCCTTCTTCTCACACTGATAGAGTAACGTGCTAGAATGAAGTCACCTATGCTATAACGTTAATAAAGTCTTTGGACCTTAAACACGGTGTGAGCCTTTAGTTATTCCAACAGCAGAATCGCAACAGAAGGGAAGGAAATGCAGATGCTGGTTTACACCGAAGAGAGACACAAGGTGCTGGAGTAACTCAGTGGGACAGGCAGCATCGAGGATAGAAACATAGAAACATAGAAATGAGGTGCAGGAGTAGGCCATTCGGCCCTTCGAGCCAGCACCGCCATTCAATATGATCATGGCTGATCATCCAACTCAGTATCCCGTACCTGCCTTCTCTCCATACCCCCTGATCCCTTTAGCCACAAGGGCCACATCTAACTCCCTCTTAAATATAGCCAATGAACTGGCCTCAACTACCTTCTGTGGCAGAGAGTTCCAGAGATTCACCACTCTCTGTGTGAAAAAAAGTTCTTCTCATCTCGGTTTTAAAGGATTTCCCCCTTATCCTTAAACTGTGACCCCTTGTCCTGGACTTCCCCAACATCGGGAACAATCTTCCTGCATCTAGCCTGTCCAACCCCTTAAGAATTTTGTAAGTTTCTATAAGATCCCCCCTCAATCTTCTAAATTTTAGCGAGTACAAACCGAGTCTATCCAGTCTTTCTTCATATGAAAGTCCTGACATCCCAGGAATCAGTCCGGTGAACCTTCTCTGTACTCCCTCTATGGCAAGAATGTCTTTCCTCAGAATAGGAGACCAAATCTGTACACAATACTCCAAGTGTGGTCTCACCAAGACCCTGTATAACTGCAGTAGAACCTCCCTGCTCCTATATTCAAATCCTTTTGCTATGAATGCTAACATACCATTCGCTTTCTTCACTGCCTGCTGCACCTGCATGCCTACTTTCAATGACTGGTGTACCATGACACCCAGGTCTCATTGCATCTCCCCCTTTCCTAATCTGCCACCATTTAGATAATAATCTGCTTTCCTGTTTTTGCCACCAAAGTGGATAACCTCACATTTATCCACATTATACAGTATCTGCCATGCATTTGCCCACTCACCCAGCCTATCCAAGTCACCTTGCAGCCTCCTAGCATCCTCCTCACAGCTAACACTGCCCCCCAGCTTCGTGTCATCCGCAAACTTGTAGATGTTGCATTCAATTCCCTCGTCCAAATCATTAATATATATTGTAAATAGCTGGGGTCCCAGCACTGAGCCTTGCGGTACCCCACTAGTCACTGCCTGCCATTCTGAAAAGGACCCGTTTACTCCCACTCTTTGCTTCCTGTCTGCCAGCCAGTTCTCTATCCACATCAATACTGAACCCCCAATACCGTGTGTTTTAAGTTTGTATACTAATCTCTTATGTGGGACCTTGTCGAAAGCCTTCTGAAAGTCCAGATATAACACATCCACTGGTTCTCCCTTATCCACTCTACTAGTTACATCCTCGAAAAATTCTATAAGATTCGTCAGACATGATTTACTTTTCATAAATCCATGCTGACTTTGTCCAATGATTTCACCACTTTTCAAATGTGCTACTATCCCATCTTTAATAACTGACTCTAGCAGTTTCCCCACCACCGATGTTAGACTAACTGGTCTGTAATTCCCCGTTTTCTCTCTCCCTCCCTTTATAAAAAGTGGGGTTACGTTAGCTACCCTCCAATCCTCAGGAACTACTCCAGAATATAAAGAGTTTTGAAAAATTATCACTAATGCATCCACTATTCCTGGGGCTACTTCCTTAAGTACTCTGGGATGCAGCCTATCTGGCCCTGGGGATTTATCGGCCTTTAATCCATTCAATTTACCTAACACCACTTCCCGGCTAACCTGGATTTCACTCAGTTCCTCCATCAAGTTTGACCCCCGGTCCCCTGCTATTTCCGGCAGATTATTTATGTCTTCCTTAGTGAAGACGGAACCAAAGTAGTTATTCAATTGGTCTGCCGTGTCCTTGTTCCCCATGATCAATTCACCTGTTTCTGACTGCAAGGGACCTACATTTGTTTTAACTAATCTTTTTCTCTTCGCATATCTATAAAAGCTTTTGCAGTCAGTTTTTATGTTCCCTGCCAGTTTTCTTTCATAATCTATTTTCCCTTTCCTAATTAAGCCCTTTGTCCTCCTCTGCTGGACTCTGAATTTCTCCCAGTCCTCTGGTGGGCTGCTTTTTCTGGCTAATTTTTACGCTTCATCTTTTGTTTTGATACTATCCCTGATTTTCCTTGTTATCCACAGATGCACTACCTTCCCTGATTATTTTTTTTGCCAAACTGGGATGAACAATTGTTGTAGTTCATCCATGCAGGCTTTAAATGCCTTCCATTGCATATCCACCGTCAACCCATTAAGAATCAATCGCCAGTCTATCTTGGCCAATTCACGTTTCATACCCTCAAAGTTACCTTTCTTTAAGTTCAGGACCCTTGTTTCTGAATTAACAATGTCACTCTCCATCCTAATGAAGAAACTCAACCATATTATGGTCACTCTTGCCCAAGGGGCCACGCACAACAAGACTGCTAACTAACCCTTCCTCATTACTCAATACCCAGTCTAGAATAGCCTGCTCTCTCGTTGGTTCCTCTACATGTTGGTTTAGAAAACTATCCTGCATACATTCCAAGAAATCCTCTTCCTCAGCACCCCTGCCAATTTGATTCACCCAATCTATATGTAGATTGAAGTCACCCATTATAACTGTTTTACCTTTGTTGCACGCATTTCTAATTTCCTGTTTGATACCATCCCCAACTCCACTACTACTGTTAGGTGGCCTGTACACAACTCCCACTAGCGTTTTCTGCCCCTTAATGTTTCGCAGCTCTACCCATATCGATTCCACATCCTCCAAGCTAATGTCCTTCCTTTCTATTGCGTTAATCTGCTCTCTAACCAGCAACGCTACCCCACCTCCTTTCCCTTTCTGTCTATCCCTCCTGAATATTGAATATCCCTGGATGTTCAGCTCCCAGCCTTGGTCACCCTGGAGCCATGTGTCCGTGATCCCAACTATATCATAGTCACAATAGACACAAAGTGCTGGAGTAACTCAGTGGGACAGGCAGCATCGAGGATAGACACAAAGTAAGTGCTGGGTCTAAAGAAGCGTTTTGACCTGAAACGCCATCCATCCTTTTTCTCCAGAGATGCTGCCTGACCCTCTGAGTCAGATAGTGTCACAGTGTGGAAACAGGCCCTTCAGCCCAACTTGCCCACACTGGGCAACAATGTCCCAGCTACACTAGTCCCACCTGCCTGTGCTTGGTCCATATCCCTCCAAACCTGTCCTATCCGTGTACCTGTCTAACTGTTTCTTAAACGTTGTGATAGTCCCAGCCTCAACTACCTCCTCTGGCAGCTTGTTCCATACACCCACCACCCTCTGTGTGAAAAAGTTACCCCTCAGATTCCTATTAAATCTTTCCCCCTTCACCTTAAACCCGTGTCCTCTGGTCCTCGATTCCCCTACTCTGGGCAAGAGACTCTGTGCATCTACCCGATCTATTCCTCTCATGATTTTGTACACCTCTATAAGATCTCCCCTCATCCTCCTGCGCTCCATGGAATAGAGACCCAGCCTACTCAACCTCTCCCTGTAGCTCACACCCTCTAGTCCTGGCAACATCCTCGTAAATCTTCTCTGTCCCCTACATTCTATCTCCGATTACATTCTATCTTTGTCCCGCCCCCTCCCCTGACATCAGTCTGAAGAAGAGTCTTGACCCGAAACGTCACCCATTCCTTCTCTCCAGAGATGCTGCCTGACCCGCTGAGTTACTCCAGAATTTTGTGTGCACAATATCCTAAATGCGGTCTCACCAACATGGCTCCATCTTCCTGCGCTCCAAGGAATGGAGCCCCAGCACTCCCAGAGTTACTCCAACACTTTGTGTCAATCATCGCTTTCCTCTTCAGGGCTTGTTTAATCTTCTGCCCAGATGGCGGGAGAATCCATCACAGGGTCCAGGGGGCAGAGGGACAGGGTGTGTTGGCCAGTCAAGGAGGGGGCAGTGTGGGATCATTAGTTCAGAAGGAATAGTAGTAGAATTCAGCCAATCGAGTCTACTCCACCATTCAATCATGGCTGATCTAACCCCATTCTCCTGCCTTCTCCCCATAACCCCTGACACCCGCACTAATCAAGAATCTATCTATCTCTGCATTAAAAATATCCACTGACTTGTGGCCTCCACAGCCGTCTGTGGCAAAGAATTCCACAGATTCACCACCCTCTGGCTAGAGAAATTCCTCCTCATCTCCTTCCTAAAAGAACGTCCTTTAATTCTGAGGCTGTGCCCTCTGGTCCTAGACTCTCCCACTAGTGGAAACATCCTCTCCACATCCACTCTATCCAGGCCTTTCACTATTCTGTCCATCTTCTAAACTCCAGTGCCGACAAACGCTCATCATACGTTAACCCACTCATTCCTGGGATCATTCTTGTAAACTTCCTCTGGACCCTCTCTAGAACCGGCACATCCTTCCTCAGATACGGGGCCTAAAATTGTTCACAATATTCCAAATGCGGCCTGACCAGCGCCTTATAGAGCCTCAACATTACATCCCTATGTTTGTATACAAGCCTCCTGGGTTATGGGGAGAAGGCAGGAGAATGGGGCTAGGAGGGAGATATAGATCAGCCATGATTAAATGGCGGAGTAGACTTGATGGGCCGAATGGCCTAATTCTGCTCCTTTCACTTATGACACAGGGCAGGACAGTGGACTGACCGCTCAAACCGGGAGGGGGGGAACTGGGCTGGATTGGTTGAGGTGAGGGGGAAGGAGGAATGGGTGTAGTGTGGAGGGTGAGGTTGTCCCAGGTGAGGTGAGGGGGGGGGGGGGGCTGCGTCCAGGGTGGGGGTCTACCTGTCCAGGCGTGGCCCTACCTCCAGCACTGTGGCCTGCAGTTTGTTGAGGTCAGGTCAGGTTGTCCCAGGTGAGGGGGGGGGGTGCGTCCAGGTTGGGGGTCTACCTGTCCAGGTGTGGAGCTGAAGCCAGTCTAACTCCAGCACTGCGGCCTGCAGTTTGTTGAGGTCAGGTCAGGTTGTCCCAGGTGAGGGGAGGGGGGGGGTGCGTCCAGGTTGGGGGTCTACCTGTCCAGGTGTGCCTACCTCCAGCACTGCGGTCTGCAGTTTGTTGAGGTCAGGTCAGGTTGTCCCAGGTGAGGGGGGGTAGGGGTGCGTCCCGGTGGGGGGTCTACCTGTCCAGGTGTGCCTACCTCCAGCACTGCGGTCTGCAGTTTGTTGAGGTCAGGTCAGGTTGTCCCAGGTGAGGGGGGGTAGGGGTGCGTCCCGGTTGGGGGTCTACCTGTCCAGGCGTGCCTACCTCCAGCACTGCGGTCTGCAGTTTGTTGAGGTCAATCTGTAACTGGAGGGCGTTGCACTCTCCGTCTGAGTTGGTACTGGCCTCCTCTACCTGGAATCACCAGCAGAGAGTTGAGTTTAGAGATACAGCGCAGAAACAGGCCCTTCAGCCCACCGAGTCCGCACCGACCAGCGATCCCCACACACTAGCACTATCCTACACACTAAGCCTCCTCTGGACCATAGGGTGAACACACAGAGTCTTTTACCCAGAGTAGGGCAATCGAGGACCAGAGGACATAGGTTCAAGGTGAGGGGGGAACGATTTAATAGGAACCTGAGAGGCAATCATTTTACACAAAGGGTGGTGGGTGCGTGGAATGGAGATAGTTGAGGCAGGTACGAACACAGTGTTTAAGTAACATTTAGGCAAGTATATGGTTAGGATAGGAGCAGCCAGAGGAGGTAGTTGAGGCACATACTATAACTACATTAGACAGGTACTTGGATAGGACAGGTTTAGAGGGATATGGACCAAACGCACGCAGGTGGGACTAGTGTAGATGGGGCATGTTGGTTGGGCAGGTGGGACAGGTGGGACTAGTGTAGATTGGGTGATGTTGGGGCCTGTTTCCATGACTGGGACTAGTGTAGGGGGCATGTGGTCAATAGGGGTGGGATGGGCTGAAGGGCCTGTCTCTGTGACTCTGGGACTAGTGTAGATGGGGCACGTTGGTTGGGGTGGGCAGGTGGGACTAGTGTAGATGGGGCATGTTGGATTGGGGTGGGCAGGTGGGACTAGTGTAGATTGGCACGTTGGACAGTAGGGGTGGGTTGAAGGGCCTGTCTCTGTGACTCTGGGAGTGGTGTAGATGGGGCAGTAGGGGTGGGTTGGGCTGAAGGGCCTGTCTCCGTGACTCTGGGACTGGTGTATATGGGTCAGTAGGGGTGGGTTGGGCTGAAGGGCCTGTCTCCGTGACTGGTGTAGATGGGGCAGTAGGGGTGGGTTGGGCTGAAGGGCCTGTCTCTATGCTGGGTCACTCTGGGACTAGTGTAGATGGGGCACGTTGGTGGGGGTGGGCAGGTGGGACTAGTGTAGATTGACACGTTGGACAGTAGGGGTGGGTTGAAGGGCCTGTCTCTGTGACTCTGGGAGTGGTGTAGATGGGGCAATACAGGTGGGTTGGGCTGAAAGGTCTGTCTCTGTGACTGGTGTAGATGGGGCAATACGGGTGGGTTGGGCTGAAAGGTCTGTCTCTATGCTGGGTTCACACTGTGACTGGTGTAGATGGGGCAGTAGGGGCGGGTTGGGCTGAAGGGCCTGTCTCCACCGTGACTGGTGTAGATGGGGCAGTAGGGGTGGGTTGGGCTGAAGGGCCTGTCTCTCGTGACTGGTGTAGATGGGGCAGTTGGGGTGGGTTGGGCTGAAAGGTCTGTCTCTATGCTGGGTCACTATATAAATGGTGTAGATAGGGCAGTAGGGGTGGGTTGGGCTGAAGGGCCTGTCTCTATGCTGGGTCACTATATAAATGGTGTAGATGGGGCAGTAGGGGCGGGTTGGGCTGAAGGGCCTGTCTCCGTGCTGGGCAGACTCACCCACACCCTGCCATCCTCCAACATGTGGATCCCCCTGTGGCACAGCACGTCAGCGTCTGACACGTGTGGCTCTGTTGACAACCGAGGCTTCAGACGACACTGTCTTTGGACAATAAACAACACACAGTCCTGTTAGAGGTGTCCTCAGATCATAGGAGTAGAATTAGGCCAGTCGGCCCATCAAGAATAAGGCATCGGCCATTTAGGATTTGGATGAGCAAAAACGTTTTCACCCAGAGAATTGCGAATCTGTGGAATTCTCTGCCACATAAGGCAGTGGAGGCCAATTCACTGGATGTTTTCAAGAGAGAGTTAGATTTAGCTCTTAGGGCTAAAGGAAACAAGGGATATGGGGAGAAGGCAGGAACGGGGTACTGATTGTGGATGATCAGCCATGATCATATTGAATGGCGGTGCTGGCTCGAAGGGCCGAATGGCCTACTCCTGCACATATTGTCTATATTTCTATGTTTCTAAGGCCACTCTGCCATTCAATCATGGCTGATCTATCTCTCCCTCCTAACCCCATTCTCCTGCCTTCTCCCCATAACCCCTGACACCCGCACTAATCAAGAATCTATCTATCTCTGCCTTGGAAATATCCACTGACTTGTGGCCTCCACAGCCGTCTGTGGCAAAGAATTCCACAGATTCACCACCCTCTGACTAAAGAAATTCATCCTCATCTCCTTATTAAAGGCTGTGACCACTCTCCCAACCTGTCCAAGTCCTTCTTCAGAGTCCCTGCTCTCTCCACACTAACTCCTCCTCCTATATTCGTATCATCCACAAACCTGTCCACAAAGCCTTCAATTTCCTCATCCTAATACAACGTGAACAGCGGCCACAGCACCAACCCCAACAGAACCGACCCCTACAGAACCCTATAGAGCCCAACAGAACCGATCCCTACAGAACCCTATAGAGCCCAACAGAACCCTATAGACCCCTACACAACCCTATAGAGCCCAACAGGACACCACTGGTCACCTGCAGCCAACCAGCTAAAAGCCAGTATTCCCACTCTGTTCTCTGCCGTTCAGCCAACCTTCTATCCATGCTAGTACTTCTCTCCATGCTAGTACTCTCCATGCTAGTACTCTCCATGCTAATACTTCTATCCATGCTAGTACTTCTCTCCATGCTAGTACTCTCCATGTTAGTACTTCTATCCATGCTAATACTTCTATCCATGCTAGTACTTCTCTCCATGCTAGTACTCTCAATGCTAGTACTTCTATCCATGCTAGTACTTCTATCCATGCTAGTACTTCTCTCCATGCTAGTACTCTCCATGCTAGTACTTCTATCCATGCTAGTACTTCTATCCATGCTAGTACTTCTCTCCATGCTAGTACTTCTATCCATGCTAATACTTCTATCCATGCTAGTACTTCTATCCATGCTAGTACTTCTATCCATGCTAGTACTTCTATCCATGCTAATACTTCTATCCATGCTAGTACTTCTATCCATGCTAGTACTTCTATCCATGCTAATACTTCTATCCATGCTAGTACTTCTATCCATGCTAGTACTTCTCTCCATGCTAGTACTTCTCTCCATGCTAGTACTTCTCTCCATGCTAGTACTTCTCTCCATGCTAGTACTTCTCTCCATGCTAGTACTTCTCTCCATGCTAGTACTCTCCATGCTAGTACTTCTATCAATGCTAGTACTTCTCTCCATGCTAGTACTTCTATCCATGCTAGTACTTCTCTCCGTGCTAGTACTTCTCTCCATGCTAGTACTTCTCTCCATGCTAGTACTTCTCTCCGTGCTAGTACTTCTCTCCGTGCTAGTACTTCTATCCATGCTAGTACTTCTCTCCATGCTAGTACTTCTATCCATGCTAGTACTTCTATCCATGCTAGTACTTCTCTCCATGCTAGTACTTCTATCCATGCTAGTACTATCCATGCTAGTACTTCTATCCATGCTAGTACTTCTATCCATGCTAGTACTTATATCCATGCTAGTACTCTCCATGCTAGTACTCTCCATGCCAGTACTTCTCTCCATGCCAGTACTTCTCTCCATGCTAGTACTTCTCTCCATGCTAGTACTTCTATCCATGCTAGTACTTCTCTCCATGCTAGTACTTCTCTCCGTGCTAGTACTACTCTCCATGCTAGTACTTCTATCCATGCTAGTACTTCTCTCCATGCTAGTACTTCTCTCCATGCTAGTACTTCTCTCCATGCTAGTACTTCTCTCCATGCTAGTACTACTCTCCATGCTAGTACTTCTCTCCATGCTAGTACTTCTCTCCATGCTAGTACTTCTATCCATGCCAGTACTTCTCTCCATGCTAGTACTCTCCATGCTAGTACTTCTCTCCATGCTAGTACTTCTCTCCATGCTAGTACTCTCCATGCTAGTACTTCTCTCCATGCTAGTACTTCTATGCTAGTACTTCTCTCCATGCTAGTACTTCTCTCCATGCTAGTACTTCTCTCCATGCTATTACTCTCCATGCTAGTACTTCTCTTGCATGCTAGTACTTCTATCCATGCTAGTACTTCTCTCCATGCTACTACTCTTCATGCTAGTACTTCTATCCATGCTAGTACTTCTATCCATGCTAGTACTTCTCACCATGCTAGTACTCTCCATGCTAGTACTTCTCTCCATGCTAGTACTTCTCTCCATGCTAGTACTTCTCTCCATGCTAGTACTTCTCTCCATGCTAGTACTCTCCATGCTAGTACTCTCCATGCTAGTACTTCTCTCCATGCTAGTACTTCTCTCCATGCTAGTACTTCTCTCCATGCTAGTACTCTCCATGCTAGTACTCTCCATGCTAGTACTTCTCCATGCTAGTACTTCTATCCATGCTAGTACTTCTCTCCATGCTAGTACTTCTCTCCATGCAAGTACTCTCCATGCTAGTACTTCTCTCCATGCTAGTACTCTCCATGCTAGTACTTCTCTCCATGCTAGTACTTCTCTCCATGCTAGTACTCTCCATGCTAGTACTATCCATGCTTGTACTTCTCTCCATGCTAGTACTCTCCATGCTAGTACTTCTCTCTCAGATAGTGATGCGATATCATTACATCTAACTGGAAACATCCTCCCCACATCCACTTTATCCAGGCCTTTCACTAGTCGGGAAGTTTCAATGAGGTCCCCCCGTGTAATATATTCATACATATTCATGTATATGTTAATGAGTTGGTGTTGTATATAAGCAGGGAATGTTGGGGAATAAATCTCTCTCTCATGATCCAGGCAACCTGCATGTAAGTTGGTATTCATTCTGCCGTCCGGAATATAACAAAATTGGTGACGAGGATGGGATAGAGTTGGTGAACTCATCTTTTAAATACAGTGCAGGACTGTTTTGCAACATGCAGTATTGTTTAACAGTTTAAACAGTAAATACGGAGTTGTGTCGCAGTTATTTGCGAGCTGGACTCGATAGCCCACAGATCCTTCTATGCAGGGGACTGTAGTTTAAAACAGCAGCTGGACAAATCGTCGAGAGTTTGTCAGGCTATCTCTATGTTGTGTCTACGTGGCAAGATGCCGTCCTTGGGATTGTATAAGATTTTTTTTTTGGTCAAGTTCCTCAAGCTGAATAGCCTTTGTACAGCTAAGTTTTAGGTGAATTGTTACACCAGAACAGACAGGAAATCGGGGTTTTCGAACGGACTTGAAAAAAAAAGAGAACGACACGATGGCAGCATCCACGGGCTACATTGGAAACCTTGGCACTTTTGACAAGAGTAGAGAGCCGTTCAGCTCCTATATGGAGAGAGCAAACATGTTTTTCACGGCAAACAATATATTGGAGATTAGTGCTGAAGGAGAGATAGTGGCTGAAACAAATAAGGCCGTTTGCGAACGCATTAAAGTGATTCTGCTCACGGAGATGGGTCCTGAAGTGTACGGCACCCTCGTGAATCTCCTTGTGCCCATAAAGGCAAAAGCTGTGCCGTTCAATAACATTATGAAGAAGTTGGAGGAGTACTTCAACCCAAAGCTCTGGAAATTGCAGAAAGCTATAAATTTAGCACTAGAAACCAGAAGCAGAATGAGATAATCAATGAGTACATTGTTGCCTTGAAAAACTTAACTTTGCACCTGGTGTAACTTTTGGAACCTTTCTTGGACCCGCTCTACGCGACAGATTTGTTTGTGGTCTAGTGGATGAACAAATTCAGTCCAAACTCATGAACACTCCAGATCTTACATTCGAGAAAACATACACGACTGCTAACACGATGGAGTTTGCATTATAGAAACATAGAAAATAGGTGCTGGGATAGACTGCAAAAAGTTGTAAACACTGCCCAGTCCATCATTGGCTCTGACCTCCCCACCATCGAGAGAAACTATCACAGTCACTGCCTAAAAAAGGCTGGCAGCATCATCAAGGACCCACACCATCCTGGCCACACACTCATCTCCCCACTGCCATCAGGTAGAAGGTACAGGAGCCTGAAATCTGCAACATCCAGGTTCAGGAACAGCTACTTCCCCAGAGCCATCAGGCTATTAAACTCAACTCAAACAAAACTCTGAACATTAATAGCCCATTGCACTTTATCAGCTTATTTATGTGTGTATATATATATTCAATAGTGTATGGTCACACTGATCTGTTCTGTATTTATTTATGCCGACTATATTCTGTTGTGCTGAAGCAAGGCAAGAATTTCATTGTCCTATCTGGGACACATGACAATAAATTCCCTTGAATCTCTTGAATTTCTTGAATCTTGATCACAAGCCACTACTAGTGATACTTAGTCCCAAGTCAGCTATACCTTCCATGGCAACATCAAGGATGCAGCACTGGGCAATGTTACTGTCCCAGTATGACTACAATGTGGAGTACAGAAGCTCCAAGTACAACGCAGTTGCAGATGCGTTGTCCCGGTTGCCCCATGAGAACTCTGACGTGGGAAGTGAGAACTCAATGTACACACTGCAAGTTGTAGATGAAGACTTTCCAGTGACTGCAACAAAAATTGCAGCAGAAACAGAGAAACACAATGTGCTGAAGTGGGTCTATGAACAGACATTGAATGGTTGGACTGAAATCGATGGTGGATTGAACTCAGTTCTGAACTCCGAGCTGAAGCCTTGCCATAATCGACACCATGAATTATCATGTGAGCAGGGATGCATTAAGTGGGGTTACAGAGTGGTTGTACCAGAGTCTTTGAGAAACAAAATTATGAATGAACTTCATGCCGAACATCCTGGCATAGTAAGCATGAAGACAATTGTCAGAAGTTTTGTGTATTGGCCTGGTATTGACAGTGACATTGAGTCACTGGTGAGCAAATGTAGCGTCTGCCAAAATTGCCGGAGTAAACCACCAAAAACACCACTGCAACCCTGGTCATGGCCAAGTAGACCTTGTCACAGAGTTCATGTAGATTTTTGTGAAAAGGGTAATGATCACTTTCTGGTACTAGTAGATGGTCATTCCAAATGGATTGAGGTTAAACATATGGGGTCAAGCACTACTACTGAGTGTACCATAGATGAGTTGAGATCAATTTTTGCATTCCATGGTTTACCGGAAGAACCTGTTTCTGATAACGGGCCTCAGTTTCGTTCAGAACGGTTTAAAGAGTTCATGCAGTGGAATGGTCCCCATACCATCCAGCCTCCAACGGGGCAGTAGAAAGGTCTGTTAGAGTTGTCAAAGATGCTCTCAAGAAACAGGTTTTGCAGGGTAATTCAAAGCTCAGCATGAAACATCATTTGGCTAGTTTCTTGCTGAAGTACAGAACCACACAACACACAACAGGTCACTCACCTGCAGAACTGTTGATGAAGAGAAGGCTAAGAATATGCCTAAGTCCAGTTCAACCCAATTTGGCCGTGAGAGTTGAGCAAAAACAGTTGTCAAAAACGCCATATGGACTCTCACAAAAAGGAGAGGTACTTCAAGCCAGATGAGCAGGTTCATGTTCTCAGTCCTCCCAACAAATCCAGTTGAGACAAATGGGATGTTGGGAAAATAGTGGAAGTGTGTGGAACAAAATGATACTTAGTTGAAGTTAGAGATTGGATCAAAAGTGTTCATGTTGATCAAATGATTCCAGCCAAAGATGAATCAAAAACTGAGCATGAAGTCCTAATCCCTGAGTTTTTATCTGAAAGTGAGTTGGAAGAGACAACTGTGATTGAAAAAAACAAAGTTCAGGTAGTACAGACAAAGAAACGGATTCCTCTGGTCAAAGTCAGGGTACTAAAACAGAGCCAAACAAGTCTACAGTTGAGTCAACATCTAAACCTGTTACACGTGTTACTGTTAGACGATCAGGCAGGATCCGTAAACCAGTAGTCAGGTTAGGTTTGTAAGTTAAGTAACTCATTGTATAAGCAAAACGAAAATGTGTAGATATGTAAAATAAATATTTTATGTTATCATTTAGAATTTCATGAAAACGGGTTTAAATCAAGTATCACAACAACAAAATGGTAACTGAGTACTTAGATTTAATACTTAAAAAAAGGAGCGCTGTGTAATGTATTCATTCATGTATGTGTTAATGAGTTGGTGTTGCATATTAGTAGGGAATGTTGGGTAATAAATCTCTCTCTCGTGATCCAGGCAACCTGCGTGTAAATTGTTATTCATTCTGCCGTCCGGAATATAACACCCCTCATCCTTCTAAACCAGTGAGTACAGGCCCAGTGCCGACTAACACTCATCATACGTTAACCTAATTACATCCATTAGATTAGATATGAGATAGATAAATATTTGAAAGTTCAAAGGATTGCAAGTTATGTGGAAGTAGAAGAGGAGAAGAGTATGTTGATTAGTGCGGGTGTCAGGGGTTATGGGGAGAAGGCTGGAGAAGGGAGAGATAGATCAGCCATGATTGAATGGTGGAGTTGACTCGATGGGTGAATGGCCTAATTCAGCTGCTATGATTTATTAACATGATGATCTGGACTCCACTATCCTCAGGGGCAGAGAATTCCAGACTCACCAGCTTCAGATGGTCCCTGACCCCACTACTGCCCCGGCTGCTGTATGAAACCCATCTTCCAGTTTAGTGCAGCTGAGAGATACAGAGTGGAAACCAACTCTTTGGCCCCTCGAGTCCACGGCGTACACTAACTATATCTTACACACTAGATAGACACAAAAAGCTGGAGTAACTCAGCGGGACAGGCAGCATCTCTGGAGAGAAGGAATGGGTGACGATTTGGGTCGAGACCCTTCTTCAGACCCGAAACATCACCCATTCCTTCTCTCCAGAGATGCTGCCTGTCCCGCTGAGTTACACCAGCTTTTTGCCAAGTCAAGTCAAGTCAAGTCACTTTTATTTCTATAGCACATTTAAAAAACAACTCTCATTGACCAAAGTGCTTTACATTGGTGAAGGTACTAACGTTATACAACAGTGGTTCATAGATTTGTGTCTATCTTCGATTTAAACCAGCATCTGCAGTTCTTTCCTACACACTAGGGATAATATTCAATTTTTACCAAAGCCAATTAACCTCCAAATCTGCACGTCTTTGGAGGAAACCGGAGCATCCGGAGAAAACCCACGCAGGTGATTGGGAGAACGTGTAGTCAGGATAGAACCTGGATCTCTGGCGCTGTGAGGCAGCAGCTCTACCCGCTGCACCACCGTGACACCCTAGTTGGAGCCAGTGTTGGCGGCATCTGGGGTTCTCATTGTTCCACCACTGAGGACACATCTTTGGTCTCTGACAACTGGAACCCTTCACCTGACCCTCTCCAGCGCCTCCTGTAGCGTAGTTACACCCGTACTAAACCCGCTGAGTTATCTGCAGTTACTTATTTCCACTCAACTGTTTAGTTTAGTTTAGAGATACAGAGCAGAAACAGGCCCTTCGGCCCACCGGGTCCGCGCCAACCAGCGATCCCCGCACATTAACACCACCCTACACACACTGGGGACAATTTACACTGCCACCAAGCCAATTAACCTACAAACCTGCACGTCTTTGGAGTGTGGGAGGAAACTGAAGATCTTGGAGAAAACCCACGGGGTGAACATGCGAACTCCGTACAGCTGAGCACCTGTAGGTTTCTGGCGCTGTGAGGCAGTCGCTCTACCGCTACTGGGTGTTGAAGCAAAGCAAGTTAAAGATTGCACGACAAGGTAATGTACACCTACCCCAGCTTCTTCCTGGTGAGATGGCCACGGACCCAGCGCTGAATGATGTGTACAGGGGAGTGATGGGCAAGGATGTTGTTGACGATGCCCACCAGCTTTTGGACGTTGTCCAGCTCACTGCGCCAGGTGGAGATCTGCGGGAGAGGTCACAGTATCAGCGGCTGGTGCAGGCAGATCCGCCGGGGAGAGCCCGGGTTGACACGTACAGCATCAACAACATTGCATCAAATACCATCGTTAGCACAACATCAGTTACAGTTTCATGGGAAACAATCGAGGAGACTTGAGATAGAAATTAGAAACTTGTTCTTGTTCGCCAGTTGGTCAAAGAGGCAAAGCCCTAGCTAAGGTTGCACTAAGGGAAGTCAAGTCAAGTCAAGTCACTTTTATTTCTATAACACATTTAAAAAACAACTCTCGTTGACCAAAGTGCTTTACATTGGTGGAGGTAATAATAATAATAATACATTTTATTTATGGGCGCCTTTCAAGAGTCTCAAGGACACCTTACAAAAATTTAGCAGGTAGAGGAAAAACATGTAAGGGGAATGAAATAAATAGTAGAGACATGACTAGTACACAAAGTAAAGACAGAATTTAATACAAAACACAATATGAGGCAATTCAAGCACAGATGAAAAGGGACGGCACGTGGGGCTAAGGATAGGAAGAGGTGAAGAGATGGGTCTTGGAGATGGTGAGGGACACGGAATTGCGGATCAGTTGGGGGAGGGAGTTCCAGAGTCTGGGAGCTGCCCTGGAGAAGGCTCTGTCCCCAAAACTGCGGAGGTTGGACTTGTGGATGGAGAGGAGACCGGCTGATGTGGATCTGAGGGACCGTGAAGGTTGGTAGGGGGAGAGGAGGTCAGTGAGATATGGGGGGGCTAGATGGTGGAGATCTTTGTAGGTGAGGATCAGGATTTTGTAGGTGATCCGGTGGGAGATTGGAAGCCAGTGAAGTTGTTTGAGGACTGGAGTGATGTGATGCCAGGATTTGGTGTGGGTGATGAGTCGGGCGGCTGCGTTCTGGACCAGTTGGAGTCGGTTGATGTAGGTGGAGCTGATGCCAAGGAGAAGTGAGTTGCAATAGTTAGCAATGTTACAAAATTTTGAGATTTAAAAAATCAAGCCTGTAATTTATCCCATCAGATAAAGCATAAAAAGAAGTTTAATTTGACACCTAATTCACTTTCATATCTCAAGTATTTAAAAAGTTATGGCCATTTTCATACTCGGAAAGTAGCATCTTGTTCCCTATTGATTTTCTATGGACATAACAAAAAAGCTGTGATCGTGTGCTGTCAAAAGGCCATAACCTTCTTAAAAATTAAGAGAACTGAATGAAATTTTCAGTTATCGTAGATTGAACCATTCTGAAACAAATATAAAATAATCTTACTTGGATGACCTGAAATTAAAACATATAATTAGTTAGTTACCCAATGGTAGCTCATTTCAAACTTCAATTACTAGATCAAAACATCTATCCATTTCTTAATAAATGCTTAACATTTTTAAATAGCCCAAGTGTCCAAATAATATTCATAAATAATTCACAATAAAACATGATTTTGAAATCTCATTTACATTAATTTATAGGCCAAATGGAAGGAATTTAGTGTTCAATTGCTGTAAATTAAAGTCCATTTAAATCAGCTTTCTAGTGGGTTCCTGTGAACGCACTGGTTTAGAACGTTCACATTGCGCTAGATTTGTGCCTCAAATGCCCAGAAAAATACTGCGGGATATAAAGAGCCCAAAATTAGCTACTCGCTATAGAAAACTTTGTATAAAGGGTTCTTAAGAAGCCCTTTTTAATGTAAAAATAAGCTACATACCTTCTGTATACAGCTCCATGCGGCCCTGTGGTTGCGTGAGGTCGCGGGTTTAGAGAGTGATTTTTAAACTATTATAACTATTATACAAGGCCATAAAAACTAATAATACCTTTTGCGACGGGGTCTTCCAGCGATTTTTCGTTAATGATTTACTCGGCTCCACCAATGTAAGGGCAATTCGATTGGAACAGCCTGGTGAAAATCGCGTTTTAAACCCGCGTTTTAAACCCGCCCCCCTCTAAACGTCGCCAAAATCGCGCACAACCGCAGCACCAGATTTTCAGCCACGCTTCAGGTAGGCTTTGCAACATACCTACACTAGTCCAGTCGGGAGGAGGTACTAACGTTATACAACAGTGGTTCATAGATTAAGTACATACATAAATACATTCATGTAGCCCTCACTCAGAGGATGTCAAGAAAGGCTTGAGCTTAAAGATGAGTTTTAAGTCTCGACTTAAAGGAGTCGATGGAGGGGGCAGTTCTGATGGGAAGAGGGATGCTGCTGTTCCACAGTCTAGGAGCTGCAACCGCAAAGGCCGTGGTCACCCCTGAGCTTATGCCTAGACCGCGGGATGTTCAGTAACCCCAAGTCGGACAATCTAAGGGACTTGGAGGCGGTGTGGTGGGTGAGCAGACTTTTGATGTAGGTGGGGGCAAGCCCGTTAGGGGCTTTGTAAACATGAAGGAGGATCTTGACCCAGGCTGCTTGCATCACTGACTGGTTCACCAATTCCAATGCACAGGAAGGCAAGAGGCTGTGGTGAGGGGTGGATTCAGCCCGGACCATCACGGGTACACCCTCCCTACCATGGAGAGCATCGACACCAAGAAGGCGGCATCTCTCATCACGGACCCCCACCATCCTGGCCCTGCCCTCTTCTCACTGCAGCCACCGGGCAGGAGGTACGTACACAAACCTCAAGGCCACAGCACCAGGTTCAGGAACAGATACTTTCCCACAAACCCCCTCATCAGGTTCTTGAATCTCCCTAGATGTCCCGACCCGAAACATTCATAATCACAATAATGATCATAATACTGGAGTTTAGAAGGATGAGAGGAGAACTCATTGAGACATAGAAGATTAATAAGGGCTTGGACACACTGGAGGCTGTCACAGTCTGCCCTCTCCTCATTCTCATCCACTTCACCTCCCAGTACTTTTCCACCGGTCCCTCCTTCTCCTCGCCTGCCTGCCACTCCACTCCCCTCTCATCAACCCAACTCTCCTCACCTGTTGCACTCAGTTGCCTCTGATCACCTATTAACCCGGTATATAGACTCTCCTCACCGTTCACACAGTGCCAGATTGTTCTCAGCATTCATGCAAGACTCTCCAGCGATTTCCCGACTGACTACACGGATTCGAACCTGCCTGCCCCTGACCATTCCGTCCTGTCGTCTTCCCGGATATCACCACAGCCTTCTGTCCCCGACCACGGCCTTCGTCCCGCACCTCCTGGTTTCTGTCTGCCTCTCTCCTGGGCTGTTTGGTGTATCCCTGCAACGGCTCCTCGACTTACTGCCTGTCTTCGACTCTCCTTTCGTCTGTCCCTCGCTGGTTTGTTTGCATCGTGTGTTGGATCTCCTGGTTACCGGACCTTCCGCTACCCCGACTACGTCTCCTGCCTGCCCCTCTTCGGAACCCTCGCTCAATCCTGAGCCTCTGTGTGAGTACGGTGTACCCATTCCTGTGTTACTACTCTGTGTTACAGTATCATAATAAAGTTCATGACCAATTATACCTGCCTGATTCTGTGCTGCTATTGGGTCCAAGCTATACCCGTTACAGAGGCAGGAAACATGTTCCCGATGTTGGGGGGGGTCCAGAACCAGGGGCCACTGTTTAAGAATAAGGGGTAAGCCATTTAGAACGGAGACGAGGAAACCCTTTTTCTCACAGAGAGTTGTGAGTGTGGAATTCTCCGCCTCGGAGGGTGGTGGAGGCCGGTTCTCTGGATACTTTCAAGAGAGAGCTAGATAGGGCTCTTAAAGATAGCGGAGTCAGGGGATATGGGGAGAAGGCAGGAACTGGGTACTGACTGGAAGGGCCAAGTGGACTACTCCTGCACCTTTTGTCTATTTTGCATTTTCCTTGTAATTTGATGTGGAAATGGAAGTTTCTTCCCTGTCAACATGGGTAACTAACCTGTGGAGGTATTGGAGGGTAAATGAGGAACTGGTGACTGTGAGCACGGTACTGGCTGTTGTCCAGCTCGTCCTCCATCAGTTCCTCGTCGGCAATGACAAAGTTGTCCAGCGCTTTCAGGCTCCAGATGCTGTTGACGACAAAGTGGCGAT
The DNA here is from genome assembly GCF_028641065.1 of Leucoraja erinaceus. NCBI lineage: Eukaryota > Metazoa > Chordata > Chondrichthyes > Rajiformes > Rajidae > Leucoraja > Leucoraja erinaceus. The sequence continues at coordinate 39,130 of NW_026576592.1, forward strand.
ACTTTGGCACCAGGCTGATGGGGGTGTCGTACAGGGTCAGCACGGTGAGCTGTGGGCAGCTGCTCAGCGCCTCGACGCTGCACGTGTCACCAATGATGTTGTTGTGGAGATACAGCACCTGCAGACACTTCATCTCCCTCCAGAAGAACTCATCTGGGATCTCGGTAATCTGAGAGAGAGGGGGGTGCAGAAACAGAGACAGGCCGTCAGAGTCACACAGTGATACAGTGTGGAAACAGGCCCTTCAGCCCAACTTGCCCACACCGGCCAACACGTCCCAGCTACACTAGTCCCACCTGGCAGCATGTGGCCCATGTCCCTCCAAACATGTTCTATCCTTGTAGAGTTAGTAGGTTAGTGAGGCAAAGTCATTCTGTGGGGAAAGGTAAGTCAGCAGGAATGGAAGGGAGATGGGAATGAAAGGGCAGTGGGAATGGAGGGGAGGTGGGAATGGGCAGTGGGAATGGAGGGGAGAAAGGGCAGTGGGAATGAAAGGGCAGTGGGAATGGAGGGGAGGTGGGAATGGTAGTGGGAATGGGAGGAGTGGGAATGAAAAGGAATGGGAGGAGTGGGAAAGAAAGGGCAGTGGGAATGGAGGGGAGGTGGTAATGAGAGTGGGAATGGGAGGAGTGGGAATGAGAGTGGGACTGGGAGGAGTGGGAATGAAAAGGGAGTGGGAATAGAAGCAGAGTGGCAGTATGGGGAGGGCCAGTATAGGCAGGATGGGATAAGTGTCCTCTTTCTGTAATAAAGAACACTCTGTAGTATGACCTTCAACCTGACAATTTAAAGCATCTGAAGAATTAATCTGGCTTCATAAGCAAACACTCAAGGCCATTTGGCCCATCAGACCAAGTGTCTTCCAACACCAGTTCGAGAAGGAACTGCAGATGCTGGAAAATCGAAGGTAGACAAAAATGCTGGAGAAACTCAGCGGGTGCGGCAGCTCCTATTTCCTTTTGCTCCATAGATGCTGCCTCACCCGCTGAGTTTCTCCACCATTTTTGTCTTACAACATAGAACAGCCCCTTTGGCCCAACTCATCCGTACAGACCAAGTTGTCATTCTGCAGTAGTTAGCCTGCGTTTGGCCCTTATCCCTTAAAATCCTATCCATATATCTGTCTTTTAAACGTTGTAATTTTATCCACTTCCACTGGCAGCTCATTCCAGACACAGAATACCCTGTGTGTGAAAATGTTGCCCCTGAGATCTTGCCTAAATCTCACCCCTCTCACCCTAAGCCTGTGCCCTCTAGTTTTAGAATCCTTTTTTTAAAATATTTCAAAATAGACTTTATTCGATAAATAAATAAATACAAGACAAGATCCATACAAAACTCCATCCAACATTCTCGGAGGCTATACATTCATACAATACTGTTTCCCCAAATCACAATTTTCTCTTAAAACTAGCGGAGTCAGATATGGGGAGAAGGCAGGAACGGGGTACTGATTGGGGATGATCAGCCATGATCACATTGAATGGCGGTGTTAGCTTGAAGGGCCGAATGGCCTCCTCCTGCACTTGTTGTCTATTGTCTACCCCACCCCCTTACCACTCATGTGGCCCACTAGCATTGAATCCCTTCCCTTATTTTCAGGGGTGTCTTCACCACACCCTGCCCCCCATATCCAGCAGCAGAAGGACCCCTCTATGTACGGTACTTGACTTGACTTGGCTTGACTGTAGGGGAGTGACTGAGGTCCACTGTATGCAGCCTATAATTGCCACATAGTGGCCCTGGCCTGGAGTCACAGACAGACACGGTTGCCTTCTCTGTGGGAGGTGAGGGGGCTCAGTGAGTTTTTGCAACAGGTTTCAGGGTCACCATCACTGGGATTTGCCTTTTCTCATTCCAGATTTAGTTAATGAACTAAATTCACCAACTGCTGCAGTGAGATTCCCACATCCCGGCCAATCATTCACATCTCTGCATTCTAGCCCAATAACTAACCACAGGAAAATCTTTGTCAAGTTAATAAACACATGCAAGCAGGAAACAAATAAAAAGCTGCTGTGATAGGTTGAGAGGTGCAGGACTAGAGGACGCAGCGAGCGGGGAGAGGGTTAATCGGAGCAGGCGGCCTGTTTGTGTTCAATCGTCAATCCAATATTCATGCGGCATTTGTATTATTCATGAGAGTCACCTTTACACAAGGACAGAGCTGTCACAAAGTCCTGCAGATGCTGGAATGTGTCAGAGATCATAGAGTGCTGGAGTAACTCAGCGGGTCAGGCAGCATCTCTGTACAGAAGGAATGGGTGACGATTCGGGTAGAGACCATTCTTCAGACTTATCCAGTCTTGCCGTTGACTGGTTAACACGAAACAAAAGCTTTTCACTGTACCTCGGTACACGTGACTATAAACTGAAACTGAATATGTACAGTGGCTGTAAGATACAAAAGGATGTTGATAAGAGTGAAATGCAAAACCAGAGGGAGGGGAGTGGGCATGGGGGAGGATAGGGATAGTGGTGAATGAGTGTAGGGATAGGGGTGAATGGGGAGCAGGGGGGGGGGGGGGGGGGGGGGGGGGGGGGGGGGGGGGGGTGGGGTGTGCAAGAAAACAAAAGGGTGGTGTGGGGTTACACAAAGATACTTGGTCTCAATTCCCCCTTCCACCCGGCCGATCGACATTCAAAACATCCCCAGATAATGCAGGTGGGTGGAAGGAGGCCAGGGTTTAAATCCCTGAGCCCTACAGAGTCTGGGAGCACCTCTCTCTCTCCTCTTCACACTGCAGTGCCAGTCTGCAGAGATTCTATGGGCTGCTGATCAAGTGCTGTGGACCTCAGATTCAGATTCAATTTTAATTGTCATTGTCAGTGTACAGTACAGAGACAACGAAATGCATTTAGCATCTCCCTTGAAGAGCGACATAGCAAACGATTTGAATAAAAAAAAATAATAAGTGTCCGGGGGGGGGGGGTCACCGAGGTATGTTGTTGAGTAGAGTGACAGCCGCCGGGGAAAAGCTGTTCCTCGACCTGCTGGTTCGGCAACGGAGAGACCTGTAGCGCCTCCCGGATGGGGAGGGGTAAAACAGTCCATGGGTAGGGGATAGAGCAGTCCTTGGTCTCAATGAGCCCCTTCCACCCAGCGCGATTTGACATTCAAAAGCGTGGAACCCAGTGTTGGGCATTTTCACCTCTCTCTGCAATGCCTTCCGGTCGGAACAGAGCAGTTGCCATACCATACTGTGATGCAGTTGGTAAATCTCTCGATGGTTGCAGCGGTAGAAGTTCCCAGGATCTGGGAGCAGATGGACCTCTTCAGTCTCCTCAGGAAGAAGAGACGCTGATGAGCCTTCTTGATCAGAGTAGAGGTATTGTGGGTCCAAGAGAGGTCATCGAGATGTTGACTCCCAGGAACCTGAAGCTAGAAACACTTTCCACCTCCGTCCCGTTAATGTGGATGGGGGTGTGCTTGCCGCCTCTGTACTTCCTGAAGTCTACAGAGCCCTTGGTCGGCCCAACTTGCCCATGACAAACCAGATTCGCTCCATGACAACCTGAAACATTTTTTGCTCCATCGACACCATCCGCCCACGTTTGGCCCATATCCCTCCAAACCTTTCCTGTCCACGTACCTGTCCAAATGTCTTGTTATAGTACCTGCCTCAACTACTTTCTCTGGCAGCTCGTTCCGTACACCCACAACACTCTTCTGTACACCCACAACACTCTTGTGCTCTGGTATTTTATTTCATTCTTCACATGTTTAAATTATAATGTTTTATTTTCAATTGTCTACTGTATATCGTATTGTTACTTGCGAGCGGAGCACCAAGGCAAATTCCTTGTATGTTTACATACTTGGCTAATAACATTTATTCAATTCAATTCAAAAGTTGCCCCTCAGGTTTCCGATTAACATTTGTCCCTCTCACCTTAAAGCTGCATCCTCTGGGTCTAAATACCCCTACTCTGGGTAAAATACTCTGTGCATTCACCCTATCCATTCAGCCATGATTTTATACAGCTCTATAAGATCACCCCTCATCCTCCTGCGCTCCAAGGAATAGAGTCCTAGCCTGCCCCACCTTTCCCTGTAGCTTAGGCCCTCAAGGTCCAGGGAACATCCTACTCCGCACTCTTTCAAGCTTAATTACATCCTTGCTACATATGTTCATAAGTGATAGCAGCAGAATTAGGCCATTCGGCCCATCAAGTCTACTCCTCCATCCAATCATAGCTGATCTATCTCTGTCTCCTAACCCCATTCTCCTGCCTTCTCCCCATAACCCCTGACACCCATACTAATCAACAATCTATCAATCTCTGCCTTACAAATACCCATTGACTTGGAAAACATGGAGACTCCCTCGCTCTGTAGATTGTTGGTAGCTGGATGGGCTGCTGCGTGGGTTTTCTCCGGGCGCTCCGGTTTCCTCCCACACTCCAAAGGCGTGCAGGTTTGTAGGCTAATTGTCTTGGTAAAATTGTAAATTGTCCCTAGTGTGTGTGTGTGTGTAGGATAGTGTTAGTGTGCGGGGATCGCTGGTCGGCGCGGCCTTGGATGGGCCGAAGGGCCTGTTTCTGCGCTGTATCTCTAAACTAAACATCAAAGATTGAGGACACTGATTGGCAGCGAGCGGCAGCTTTGTGACTGTACCACTGGGTTATACGGAGATCACACATCCTGCCTCACTTACATGGTTGCTATGGAGATCCAGCTTGATTAGATTGGGACAGTTTGAGAGAGCATCCATCTTGGAGATGTAATTCCTGGGCAGAATGCAGACACGCAGAGCGGAGCAGTTGGTCAAGTAGCCCATGTTGATCAGGTAACATGCCGACATGTTCACCACCACAATCTCATTCAGTTTCTTCTCCTTGCTCATGTGCACCATCTCCCCACACGACAAGATCAACGAGATTGAAGGGGACACCAGGTGTGTGTTGTCCACCAATCGCTTCAGCTCTGACGATATCTGTGGAGACACAACGCTCTTACAGGGAAAGCAAAAAGACTTAGACATGCAACAGGAGGAATCACAGGCACACGGCAGCGAAACAGGCCCTTCGGCCCAACTCAACCATGCTGACCAACTTCCCTAACTGAACTAGCCCCACCTGTCCACATTTGGCCCGTATCACCCTTGACCTTCCCTATCCACAGAACTGTGCAAAGGTCATAAGTGATAGGAGTAGAATTAGGCCATTCTGCCCATCAAGTCTACTCTGTTATTCAATCGTGGCTGATCTATCTCTCCCTCCTAACCCCATTCTCCTGCCTTCTCCTCTTAACCCCTGACACCCGTACTAATCAAGAATCTATCTACCTCTGTCATAAAAATATCCACTGACTGTGGAGACTGGATAGGTCACAGAATCTATAACTCCGGTCTCTGTCATGGATAGGTGAAAGAGTGCTGGATAACTCAGCGGGTGATCTGTGGAGAACATGGATAGGTGACGTTTCACAGAGTGCTGGAGTAACTCTGCGGGTAAACATGGATAGGTGACGTTTCACAGAGTGCTGGAGTAACTCAGCGGGTCAGGCAGCATCTGTGGAGAACATGGATAGGTGACTTTCACAGAGTGCTGGAGTAACTCAGCGGGTCAGGCAGCATCTGTGGAGAACATGGATAGGTGACGTTTTCACAGAGTTCTGGAGTACTCAGCGGGTCAGCATCTGTCTGTGGAGAACATGGATAGGTGACGTTTCACAGAGTGCTGGAGTAACTCAGCGGGTCAGGCAGCATCTGTGGAGAACATGGATAGGTGACGTTTCACAGAGTGCTGGAAACTCAGCGGGTCAGGCAGCATCCTTCCTAAACAATTGGGCGACACAGTGGTACAGCGGGTAGAGCTGCTGCCTCACAGCGCCAGAAACCCGGCTTCCATCCCTACTACAGGTGCTGTCTGTACGGAGTTTACACGTTCTCCCCGGGACAGCATGGTTTTTCTGAGATCTTCGCTTTCCTCCCACACTTCAAAGACGTACAGGTTTGTAGGTTAATTGGCTTGGTGTAAATGTAAATTGTCCCCAGTGTGTGTGTGTAGGAGAGTGTTAGTGTGCGGGGATCACTGGCCGTTGGGCCGAAGGGCCTGTTTCTGTGCTCTATCTCTAAACTAAACACTCTTGACTCTACGGTAGACACAAATGCTGGAGAAACTCAGCGGGTGAGGCAGCATCTATGGAGCGAAGAAATAGGTGGTTTCGGATCTCGACCCGAAACGTCACCTATTCCTTCGCTCCATAGATGCTGCCTCACCCGCTGAGTTTCTCCAGCATTTTTGTCTCCCTTCGATTTTTCCAGCATCTACAGTTCTTTCCTAAACTCTTGACTACAAACATCCCACTCCTTTGAAGTTCTTTTCCACTGGCAAATCTATACTATTTCTAGCTGTACTAACAAGATTCTCTCTACAATGCTGAGAAACTATATTTTGCACGCTGGGATATTTCCCCTCGCTTTACATTTTATACTTCTGTTTGCCTTGATTGTAGTCATAATGTCATAAGGAATAGTAGAATTAGGCCATTCGGCCCATCAAGTCTACTCCGCCATTCAATCATGGCTGATCGATCTCTCCCTCCTAACCCCATTCTCCTGCCTTCTTCCCATAACCCCTGACACCCGTACTAATCAAGAATCTATCTATCTCTGCCTTAAAAGTACCCACTGACTTGACCTCCACATCCGTCTGTGGCAAAGAATTCCACAGATTCACCACCCTCTGACTAAAGAAATCTCTCCTCATCTCCTTCCTATTCACATACTGTGTAAGTTTCAATGAGGTCCCCCCTCATTCTTCTAAACTCCAGAGAGTGCAGGCCCAGCGCCGACAAATGCCCTTCAGTCATGTACTGTAAATCTGATTTAATTGGATAGAATGCACACAAAAGCCTTTCACTGTACATGACCATAATAAACATGAACCTGTCTTTAAAAGTGATGGTGAAAGAGCGGTTAGTGAAGCAGAGGGGGCTCTGGGATTCACAGGAGGGAGTACTAAGGCACGGGGGTCATGTTGAATTGTTATGAAATCCTGGCTCAGTCCTTGTTAGAGTATTGTGTTGTGTCTCTGATCTTCCAAACTTCCACTTTAAAAGGTCTACAGGGGGCTGGCTGCCCTCGATCTTAGAGAGTCAGGAATTAAATGCAGAGGGAGTGAGGTTTTGCTCTAGGTCGGATCCCAGCTGAGCTCTCTGTTCAGTTCTCAGTATTTTACGAGAGCAAGAAAAGATTAACTTTAACCTGTGAGTATAGAAGTTGGGAGGTCATGCTGCAGTTGTATAAGACGTTGGTGAAGCTGCATTTAGAGTATTGTGTAGGAAGGAACTGCAGATGCTGGTTTAAACTGAAGATAGACACAAAGCTGGAGTAAATGGGTCAGGCAGCATCTGTGGAGAACATGGATGGGTGACATTTTAGAGTGCTGGACTAACTCAGCGGGTCAGGCAGCATCTGTGGAGAACATGGATGGGTGACATTTCAGAGTGCTGGAGTAACTCAGCGGGTCAGGCAGCATCTGTGGAGAACATGGATAGGTGACGTTTCACAGAATGCTGGAGTAACTCAGCGGGTCAGGGAGCATCTGTGGAGAACATGGATAGGTATTTCATACATATTTCATGATATGTATTTTTATATCTATTTATTTTTTACTGCACACTGAATGGACACTGGTTGAGCAACTTTTTTTGTTTCCTCTGGGTATGCGAGTACTCAGGAAAATGACAATAAAGATATACTATACAATACAATACAATAGGTGACGTTTCATAGAGTGCTGGAGTAACTCAGCGGATCAGTGAGCATCCCTCGAGAAAAATGTCTATAAGAAGTCCAGATACGACCTTGGTAAGGCCATCAAAAAGGCCAAAAAGGCCAAAAAGGCTTCTGCTCTAAGCTGGAGGATGATGCGGATGTTCGGCAACTGTGGACAGGGCTTGAATGCCATCACCTCCTACAAGGTGAAATCAGGAGGTGCTCGATGCATTCTATGCATACTTTGATAGGGAGAACACTGATGTGCCTTCTCGAGTCCCCATTCGCCGTGATGGTATTTCAGTCACAGAGGCCGACGTCAGAAAATCCTTCAGAGGAGTGAACCCTCAAAAAGCGCCTGGACCTGATGGTAATACCTGGTTGTGTTCTAAAAACCTGTGCAGACCAACAGGCTGGAGTTTTTACGGACATTCTCAATCTCTCACCACCTACTTTAAAAGGGCATCAATAATACCAGTGTCCAAGAAGAGTAATGTGAAATGCCTCAACAACTATCGACCAGTGGCACTAACGTCTGTGGTGGTGAAGTGCTTTGAGAGGTTGGTTGTGGTGCACATCAACTCCTACCTCGACCCACTACAGTTTGCCTTCCGTCACAACAGGTCAACAGAGGATGCGATCTCACTGGCTCTCCACTCCGCTCTGGACCACTTGGACAATAAAAACACTTACGTCAGCTTGTTGTTTATTGATTACAGCTCGGTGTTCAATACCATCAGCCCCTCCAAGCTGATTATCAAACTCGCAGAACTGGGCCACTGCAATTGGATCCTCGACTTCCTTAACCACAGGGCACAGTCTGTCCGTATTGGTGGAAATGTGTCATCCTCGATAACAATCAGCACGGGAGCACCTCAAGGCTGCGTGCTCAGCCCCCTGCTGTACTCGCGCTATACTCATGACTGCGTAGCTGGACATAGTACGAACTCCATCATCAAGTTCGCCGATGACACCACCGTTGTGGGACGAATCACTGATGGTGATGAGTCAGAGTATAGAAGTGAGATCGACCGATTGACCAAATGGTGCCAGCACAGTAACCTGGCTCTCAAACGCCAGCAAAACCAAGGAACTGATTGTGCACTTTGGAAGGGGAAGGATGAGGACCCACAATCCAGTGGGCGCAGCATGGACTATCCATCGCGGAGCGGGCGATCCCTTGCCGGGGATCCTTAGAAGTGCTCCGATCGCTGGCCCGCGGACTACGACATCCGGAAGCCGCGGTCTGCGGAGCTTCTAGCCGCGGGTGCGGTGTGGACTTTAAGAGCTCCAACCACCGGCCTGCAGCCTATAACATCGTGAAGCCCCGGTCTCCGGTAGGAAGCAGCCAATTCGGGACCTCCAAGCCGCGGAGTGTCCGCCCGTCCCGGCGTCGGAGTTTCGACCACCCCCATGAGAGAGCCTGTACGTCGGACCACCCATAGCGGCGACTGCGGAGGGTTCATGGCCCCGACCACGGATGAACAAAGGAGGAGGACTGACAACGTTATTGCCTTTCACCACAGTGAAGAATGTTGATTCCACTGTGCTGGATGTTAATGTTATATTCTATTGTGTATTGTGCTCTATTTGATTGTGTGGGTGCATGTACCCACACAATCAAATTATCGCGTTTGCTCGCTGAATTTCATCAAAAGTAAGTCAATAATGCCTTACTTTTGATGAAATTCAGCAATATAATTCCCGATATTTTGGACCTTTAAATCTCCACGGCAAATGTCTGCTGTTCACTTCCGCTGTTTTTCCACCTTCAGTTCCCTCTTGTAATTACCTTACTTTCTATCTTTTTTTTTGCCTGAAAATTTAGGTCGCTGTGCTTCACGGTCACCCCGACTGGCACAGAAAATTTCAGCTCAAATATCGGCCGTTTTCCACGTTTTTAACGGGTGTGAAAGTGCGTGTTTACCCATTCACCAACATGTACCGGAAGTGACATATGTCCTCCAGTTAAATTTTTCGGTCACGTGAGGGGGGATCTACGCTCATTTGACCCTATATGTATTTGTGTGAGTGAGTCACAAGCCTGGATGAGTGTGAGTGTGTCATGAGCCTGGGTGAGTGTGTGTCACTGGTGTGTGTTTGTGTCACTAGTGTGTATGCCACTAATGAATGTGTCACTAGTAAGCATATATGTCACTAGTGTGTGAGTGTCATTAGTATGTGTGCGTGTCACTAGTGCGTGTGTCACTAGTGTGTGAGTGTGTCGCTAGCGTGTCACTAGTGTGTGAGTGTGTCACTAGTGTGTGTGTCACTAGTGTGTGAGTGTGTCGCTAGCGTGTCACTAGTGTGTGAGTGTGTCACTGGTTTGAGTGTGCCACTAGTGTGTGTGTCACTACTAGTGTGTGAGTGTCACCAGTGTGTGAGTGTGTCACTAGTGTGTGAGTGTGTCACTAGTGTGTCACTAGTGTGTGAGTGTGTCACTAGTGTGTGAGTGTGTCACTAGTTTGAGTGTGTCACTAGTGTGTGAGTGTGTCACCAGTGTGTCACTAGTGTGTCACTAGTGTGTCACTAGTGTGTGAGTGTGTCACTAGTGTGTGAGTGTATCACCAGTGTGTCACTAGTGTGTGAGTGTGTCACCAGTGTGTGTGTGTCACTAGTGTGTGAGTGTGTCACTAGTGTGTGAGTGTCACTGTGTGAGTGTCAGTGTGTGAGTGTGTCACTAGTGTGTGAGTGTCACTAGTGTGTGTGTGTCACTAGTTTGAGTGTGTCACTAGTGTGTGAGTGTGTCACTAGTGTGTGAGTGTATCGCCAGTGTGTCACTAGTGTGTGAGTGTATCACCAGTGTGTCACTAGTGTGTGAGTGTATCACCAGTGTGTGAGTGTGTCACCAGTGTGTGACCAGTGTGTGAGTGTGTCACCAGTGTGTCACCAGTGTATCACCAGTGTGTGACCAGTGTGTGAGTGTGTCACTAGTGTGTCACTAGCCTGGCTACGTTCCGGCTTCACGCACACTCCACGCCGCGCCATCGCCGCTAGGCCTTGCCGTTATGGCAACCGGGGGCGCATGCGCGGCCCCTCCCGCCCCCGGGGCACGTCACGGGGCGGCGGCGCATGCGCTAGTATGTCACGTCACGTCTCCGGTCCCGCGGGACCGCGCACGTCCCCCCGCCCCCCCCCCCAGTCCCGGCGCCGCGCGGACAGTGGACGATGGGCGAGACCGAGCGGGAGACCGAGACTCTGTGGCGGCGGCTGCGGGGGGCGACCGGGCGGAGGCTGCGGGCCTTCAACACCATGCGGGGTGACAAGCACCGTCACCCCCACCCTCCCCCCACCCTCACCCCCACCCCCACCCCCACCCCCACCCCCACCCCCACCCCCACCACTAGCATCCCCACCCCCACCACCCCTGTCCCCCACCCCCACCCCCACCCTCACCCCCCCTCACCCCCACCCCCACCCCCACCCCCCCCAACACCCCCCCCCCCCCCCCCCCCCCCCCCCCCCCACCCCCACCCCCCCCCCCCCCCCCCCCCCCCCACCCCCCCCCCCCCCCCCCCCCCCCCCACCCCCCCCCCCCACCCCCTCCCCCTCCCCCCTATCCCCACCCCCTCACCCCCTCACCCCCACCCCCTAGTGTGTCACCCTCACCCCCACCCCTCACCCCCATCCCCACCCCCCCCCCTGTCACCCCCCACCCCCTCCCCCTCACCCCCATCCCCCACCCCCACCCTCACCCCCCACCCCCTCACCCCCATCCCCCACCCCCACCCTCACCCCCCCCCCCCCACCCCCACACCCCCACCCCCTCACCCCCACCCCCTCACCCCCATCCCACCCCCTCACCCCCACCCCCACCCCTATCCCCACCCCCCACCCTCACCCCCACCCCCACCCCCTCACCCTCACCCCCCCCCCACCCCCTCACCCCCATCCCCACCCCCACCCCCACCCCCACCCTCACCCTCACCCTCACCCTCACCCTCACCCTAACCCCAACCCCAACCCCTAACCCTAACCCCAACCCTAACCCTAACCCTAACCCCCACCCTAACCCCAACCCCACCCCCAACCCCAAACCCCACACCCCAACCCACCCCCCACCCCCACCCCCCCTCACCCCCCACGCCCCTCACCCCCACCCCCCCCCCCCCTCACCCCCCACCCCCCCCCACCCTCACCCCCTCACCCCCCCCCCCCCACCCTCACCCCCACCCCCCCCCCCCACCCTCACCCCCCCCCCCCCACCCCCCCACACACCCCCACCCCCCCCCCCTCCCCCACCCCCACCCCCCCCCTCCCCCTCACCCCCACCCCCACCCTCACCCTCCTCCCCCCCTCACCCCCCCCCCCTCCCCCTCCCCCCCCACCCCCACCCCCCTCATCCTCACACCCCCCCACAGACACCCCCCCCTCCCCCTCACCCCTACCCCCACCCCCTCATCCTCAACCCCACCCCCACCCTCACCCTCACCCCCACCCCCCCACCCCCTCACCCCCCCCCACCCCCACCCCTCTCACCCCCCCCCACCCCCACCCCCTACCCCCACCCCCACCCCCACCCCCCCACCCCCCCCCCCCCCCCCACCCCCACCCCACCACCCCCCACCCCCACCCCACCCCTACCGCCCCACCCCCACCCCCCCCTCGCCCCCACCCCCACCCCCCCCCCCCCCTCACCCCCCACCCCCACCCCCACCCCCACCCCCACCCCCACCCCCACCCTCAGCTCCACCCCCCCCACCAACCCACACCCCCCCCACACCCCCACCCCCACCCCCACCCCACCCCCACCCCCACCCCCACCCCCCCCCCACCCCCAACCCCACCCCCACCCCCACCCCCACCCCTCACCCCCACCCCCACCCCCACCCCACCCCCACCCCCACCCCCTCACCCCCACCCCCACCCCCACCCCCCACCCCCACCCTCACCCCCACCCCCACCCCATCCCCCACCCCCACCCTCACCCTCACCCCCACCCTCACCCCCACCCCCCCACCCCCCCCACCCCCCCCCCCACCCCCACCCCCACCCCCCCCCCCCCCCCACCCCCCCCCACCCCCACCCCCACCCTCACCCCCACCCCCCCCCCCCTCACCCCCCACCCCCACCCCAACCACACCACCCCCCCACACCCACCCCCCCCACCACCCCCCCCACCCCCCCCCGCCCACCCTCACACCCCCCCCCACCCCCCACCCCCACCCCACCCTCCCCCACTCACCCCCCCCACCCCCCCCACCCCCCCACCCCCCCACCCCACACCCACCCTCACCCTCACCCCCACCCCCCCCCTCACCCCTACCCCCCCCCCCCCCTCATCCTCACCCCCACCCTCCCCCCCCCCCCCCCCCTCCCCCCCCCCCCCCCCCCCCCCCCCCCCCCCCCCCCCCCCCCCCCCCCCCCCCCCCCCCCCCCCCCCCCCCCCCCCCCCCCCCCCCCCCCCCCCCCCCCCCCCCCCCCCCCCCCCCCCCCCCCCCCCCCCCCCCCCCCCCCCCCCCCCCCCCCCCCCCCCCCCCCCACCCCCCACCCCCCACCCCACCCCCCCCCCACCCCCCACCCCCACCCTCACCCCCACCCCCACCCTCTCACCCCCACCCCCACCCCCCCACCCCCCACTCCCCCCCCACCCCCCCACCCCCCCCCCCCACCCCCCACCCCCCCCCCCCCCCCCCTCCACCCCCACCCCCCCCCCCCCCCCCCCCCCCCCCCCCCCCCCCCCCCCCACCCCCCCCCCCCCCCACCCCCACCCCACACACCCCAACCCCCCACCCCCCACAACCCCCACCCCACCCCACCCCCACCCCCCCCCACCCCACCCCCCACCCCCACCCCCCCCCCCCCCACCCCTCACCCTCACCCCCCCCCCCCCCCCCACCCCCCCCCCCCCCCCCCCCCCCACCCCCACCCCCCCCCCCCCCCCCCCCCCCCACACCCCCCCCACCCCCCACCCCTCCCCCCCCCCCCCCCTCCCCCCCCCCCCCCCCCCCCCCCCCCCCCCACCCCCCCCCCCCCCCCCACCCCCCACCCCCCCCCCCCCCCCCCCACCCCCCCCCCCCCCACCCCACCCCCCCACCCCACCCCCCCACCCCCACCCCCCCCTCACCCCTCACCCCCCCCTCACCCCCCACCCCCACCCCTCACCCCCACCCTGTGTACATTATATATGTGTGTGTGTTCACATATACTTATATGTATATATGTGTGCGTATACACTTTATATATGTGTGTGTGTGTGTGTGTATACATTATATATATTTATATATATATATGTGTGTACACCCGTGTAAGAATGAGCTGCAGATGCTGGTTTACACCAAAGATGAAGATAGACACAAAATGCTGGAGTAATTCAGCGGGACAGGCATCATCTGTGGAGAGAAAGATTGGGTGATGTTTCAGGTCGAGACCCTTCAGATTCAGATATATGTTCATATATATTTGGTGAATGGTGGTGAATCTGTGGGATTCATTGCCACAGACGGCGGTGGAGACCAAGTCAGTGGATATTTTCAAGGCAGAGATAGATAGAATCTTGACTGGTACAGGTTTATACACACGCACAAACACTCTGAACGTTTGTTTCTAGTTTATTATATTGTTTACAGTGCACCATGTTTACATATTGTGTTGTGCTGCTGCAAGTTAGAATGTCATTGATCTATCTGGGACAATAAAACACTCTTGACTCTTGTAAAGGTCCTGTCCCACTTGCCGATTTTTTTCAGCGGCTGCCACCATCGTATCATTGTCGCCAAAATATTTTGAACATTTCAAAATCCAGCAGCGACATAAAAAATGTTGCGACGCTTGAAAAAACACATCAAAACATCATCACGCTGCAAATGTTTCGGTGACCCGATGCGCCAGTCAATGATGCCAGCAGTCGCCGAAAAAATCGGCAAGTGAATGTCATGGTTGTGAGTCGGTTAACGAGACGGTGCTAACTCTTGGTGTTGTTTCCGTGGTCGGGTGTGCGCAGGGAAGGAGGTGAAGCGGGGGGAGTTCTGGGACGTGGTGGTCATCACGGCTGCCGATGGGCGTCAGGAACATGCGTTCGTGCAGCAGATTGCCAGCAAGCTGCAGAGGAAGGAACTACCCTGCGGCATCCCCTATCACGTCTTTGCGGATCCTCCAGGACCCAAAATAGGTACGGGTCGTCATGGATATTTCATGCTTCTTGAGGTTATGGGAGCAGAATTGGGCCATTCGGCCCATCAAGTCTCCTCCGCCTTGTACTATTCTTTCCCTCCTAAAGTTCTCTCCGGTTTCCACTACCTGCTATATTTTCACTGAACAAAGCTTCAATGTCCTAGTGTTTAAGAAAGAACTGCAGATGCTGGAAAAACCGAAGGTAGACAAAAATGCTGGAGAAACTCAGCGGGTGAGGCAGCATCTATGGAGCGAAGGAATATGTGACGTTTCGGGTAGAGACTGAATGTGTGACGTTTCGGGTCTGAAGAAGGGTCTCGACCCGAAACGTCACCTATTCCTTCAACGTCCTGGCGGTCATGGGGAGAAAGTGCAAACTCCGTACAGACAGCACCCATAGTCAGGATCAAACCCGGGTCTAAAGAAATTCCTCCTCATCTCCTTCCTAAAGGAACGTTCTTTAATTCTGAGGCTGTGCCCTCTGGTCCTAGACTCTCCAACTAGTGGAAACATCCTCCCCACATCCACTCTATCCAGGCCTTACACTATTCTGTATGTTTCAGTGAGGTCCCCCTCATCCTTCTAAACTCCAGCGTGATCCAGTGCCGTCAAACACTCATCGTATGTTAACCCTCATTCCTGGGATCATTCTTGTAAACCACCTCTGGACCCTCTCCAGAGCCAGTACATCCTTCCTCAGATACGGGGCCCAGAACTGCTCACAATAGACCAGCGTCGTATACAGCCTCAGCATTACATCCCTGTTTTTGTATTCTAGCCCTCTTGAAATAAATTCCAGCATTGAGTTTGCTTTCTTTACTAACGATTCGACTTGCAGATTAACTTTTTGGGAATCCTGCACCAGCACTCCCGAGTCCCTTTGCACCTCTGATTTCTGGATTCTCTCCCCATTAAGAAAATATTCCACAGATTCACCACCCTCCGACTAAAGAAATTTCTCCTCATCTCCTTCCTAAAAGAATGTCCTTTTTTCACACAGAGAGTGGTGAATCTCTAGAACTCTCTGCCACAGAGGGTAGTTGAGGCCAGTTCATTGGCTATATTTAAGAGGGAGTTAGATGTGGCCCTTGTGGCTAAGGGGATCAGGGGGTATGGAGAGAAGGCAGGTACGGGATACTGAGTTGGTTGATCAGCCATGATCATATTGAATGGCGGTGCAGGCTCGAAGGGCCGAATGGCCTACTCCTGCACCTAATTTCTATGTTTCTATGTCCTTTAATTCTGATTTCTGGATTCCCACCCCATTTGGAAAGTAGTCTATGCCTTTATTCCTACGACCAAAATGCGTGACTCCACACTTTGCTCCACTATATTCCATCTGCCACTTCTCTGCCCGCTCTCCCAACCTGTCCAAGTCCTTCTGCAGAGTCCCTGCTTTCTCTACACTACCTGCCCCTCCACCTACTTCTGTATCATCTGCAAACTTGGCCACAAAGCCTTCAATCCCCTCGTCCGAGTGATTAATATACAAGGGTTGTGAATTTGCCTGCTGGGCAACTCCAGGATATTGTTATTGATCATTGTTTTCTCTGCTCAGGAAATGGCGGCTCCACTCTTCATGCTCTGCTCTGCTTACAAGAACTCTACGGAGACAAGATGGACAGCTTCAAGGTTCTACTGATCCACGCTGGTAAACACAATCATCGTTAACTGGCAAATCCTTTAATTAGCTTGGAATCGAAACAGACAATAGGTGCAGGAGTAGAGGCCATTCGGCCCTTCAAGCCAGCACCGCTATTCAATGTGATCATGGCTGATCATCCCCAATCAGTATCCCGTTCCTGCCTTCTCCCCATATCCCCTGACTCCGCTATCTTTAAGACCCCATCTAGCTCTCTCTTGAAAATATCCAGAGAACCGGCCTCCACCGCCCTCTGAGGCAGAGAATTCCACAGACTCGCCACTCTCTGTGTGAAAAGGTGTTTCCTCATCTCCGTTCTAAATGCCTTGCTCCTTATTCTTAAACTGTGGCCCTGGTTTTGGTCTTCCCCAACATCAGGAACATGCTAGCATTTCCAAAGCCTTAATAATCTTCTATGTTTCAATAAGATATCCTCTCATCCTTCTAACTTCCAGAGTATACAAGCCCAGCCGCTCCATTCTCCCAGCATATGACATTCCCGCCATCCCAGGAATTAATCTTGTGATCACTGCAGACACCTCCAACTCTGACCAGCCCAGAGCAGAATTAGTCCAGGCAGCCCATCGAGTCTAGTCTGCCATACGACCATGGCTAATCTATCTCTCCCTCTCAACCCCATCTGCCCATAACCTTTGACACCCTTCCAAATCAAAAACCTGTCAATCGATGCGTTAAATATACCCACTGACTAAAGACGCCTCCACCGCCGTCTGTGGCAATGCATTCCACAGATTCACCACCCTCTGGTTAAAGAAATTCTTCCTCATCTCCATTCTAAAGGTGCAT
Source organism: Leucoraja erinaceus (assembly GCF_028641065.1). Taxonomy (NCBI): domain Eukaryota; kingdom Metazoa; phylum Chordata; class Chondrichthyes; order Rajiformes; family Rajidae; genus Leucoraja; species Leucoraja erinaceus. The sequence goes on from NW_026576592.1 coordinate 56,416, forward strand.
CCTTTTATTCCGAGGCTGTACCCTCTGGCCCTGGACTCTCTGATCGTAGAGTAGCAAAAACGTCCCCTCCACATTCAATCTCTCTATTTCACAGCCTATTGATGCTTTGTTAAATCTGAAAGAACAAACTAGGCTGAATATACTCAGCAGGCCAGGCAGCTTCTGTGGAGAGAGACTTGGGGTTAATGTTCTGACTCAAAGAGGTACTGATCTTACTACAATCGGCAGTCTCTGCTGTAGACTAAAACCGACACAAACGTTCCCTGTTTCTCTCTCCATGGATCCCTGAGATGGCGGGACTGTCATATGAGGAAAGATTGAAAAGACTAGGCTTGTATTCACTGGAGTTTAGCAGGATGAGGGGCTATCTTATTGAAACATATAAAATTATAAAAGGACTGGACAAGCTAGATGCAGGAAAAATGTTCCCAATGTTGGGCGAGTCCAGAACCAGGGGCCACAGTCTTAGAATAAAGGGGAGGCCATTTAAGACTGAGGTGAGAAAAAAAATTTTCACCCAGAGAGTTGTGAATTTATGGAATTCCCTGCCACAGAGGGCAGTGGAGGCCAAGTTACTGGATGGATTTAAGAGAGTGTTAGATAGAGCTCTAGGGGCTAGTGGAGTCGAGGGATATGGGGAGAAGGCAGGAACGGATTATTGATAGGGGACAATCAGCCATGATCACAATGAATGGCGGTGCAGGCTCGAAGGGCCGAATGGCATCCTCCTGCACCTATTGTCTATGTTTCTATGGAAGCTGCCCGACCTGCTGAATGTTTCCAGCCTATTTGGTAAAGATAATAAATTGTCCATTGTATGTAGTATAATGCTAGTCATAGTATCATAGTGGTACAGTATGGAAACAGGCCCTTCGGCCCACACGGCCAACATATCACAGCTACACTAGTCCCACCTGCCTGCGCTTGGCCCATATCCCTCCAAATCTGTCCTATCCATGTACCTGTCTAACTGCTTCTTAAATGCTGCTGTATGCGGATCGCTGGTCGGCACGGATTCGGTGGGCCGAAGGGCCTGTTTCCACACTATATCTGTAAATGTAACTAAACTAAGCCCCGAATGTTTGCAGGTTCCCCCCGTGACTGCGTGGGTTTCCTCCGGGTGCTCCGGTTTCCCAGTGCGGGGGACGGGTGGGTTAATTGCCCCTCATTGTGTGTAGGGGAGGGGGGAGTTGATGGGAATGGGACCGCGTGGGTTTCTCCTGGAGCCCCGGTTTCCAGCCACGTACCAAACACCTGCGGTTCGGTGGGTTAATCAGACACTCGTTCATAAATGATAGCAGCAGAATTACGCCATTCGGCCCATCGAGTCTACTCCGCCATTCAATCATGGCTGATCTATCTCTCCCTCCTAACCCCATTCTCCTGCCTTCTCCCCATAACCCCCGACACCCGTCGATGCGGACACGATGGGCCGAAGGGCCTGTCATAAGCATACTTTATCAACATACGAGGAATTTGATTTGCCGTACAGTCACACCAATAAAAAGCAACAAGACACACAAAACACATTTTGACATAAGCATCCACCACAGTGACTCCTCCACATTCCTCACTGTGATGGAAGGCGACAAAAAGTTCAATCTCTTCCCCTCTTTGTCCCCCAGCGGTCGGGGGCTTCTAACCTTCCGTTGCCGGGACGATCTCACTCCCGTAGCGGGCGCTGGGCCTCCTTGTCGGGGCGATCAAGTTCCTGCATCGGTGAGGGGGGGGGGGGAATCTCAGCTCCCCCCGCGCCGGGCGATCTGACCCCTGGTCGGGGCTGGTCGAACATCGTGCGGCTTTTGGCTTCCCGACGCCGGTCTCATCCCGAGACTGCGAGCTCCTCGATGGTGAAATCCGCAGGCCGCAGTTGGAGCGTCGATCCCAGGCAATGGATCGATCCCCGATGGTCAGTCCACGGCCCCGCGGTGGGGCTCAAAGTCAGTCCCGAGGAAGGCCGCCAGCTCCATGATGTTAGGCCACAGAGCGACCAGAGATACGATCCGGAAAACAATCGCATCTCCAGCAAGGTAAGAGAATGAACAAAACTTTCCCCCGATCCCCTCCCTCACCCCCCACATAAAACAAACCAGAGAACATTTACACAAACTTTTAAAACACATTGAAAATAACAAAGAAAGACAAAAAGGGCAAACAGACTGTTGGCGAGGCTGCCATGGCAGCGCCACCTGGTGGAATATCTCTAAACTCTGCGCTGTATCTGTAAACTGAATGAAACTAAGCCTATGTTTGTATGTTTCTTGTGACAGGAGGCTCCAGCCAGCGGTTGCCGAGTGCCAGTGCCCTGGGGAAGGTGTTCATGGCAGTGCCAGTGGGCTGCCCGGCCTACCAGATGCTGGAGCTGAAGCTGGCCATGTACGTGGACCTTCCAGCCGGCATGGCCCCGGGAGTGCTGGTCACCTGTGCCGATGATGTCGAGGTGTACAGCCTGCCCCAGGCCGGGGCCCTGGCCTTAGACAGGCCCGGTGTCACCGCGCTTGCCCACCCCTCGCCACTGGGCATTGGCACCGGGCACGGTGTGTTTGTGCTGGGGCCTGGGGTCTGGGGAGGGGCCGAGCTGGAGTGGGGGCCCTGCCGCCTCTTCCTGCACAAGCCCAGCGTCGAGGCCATGCTGGAGGTCGGAGCCACATGCGGGCCCCACTCCGACCACGTCTACACCGACAGCATCTTCTACCTGGACCGACCCACCTGCCGGGGACTCCTGCACGCCCTGCAGCAAGGCCCCGGCCTGCAGTGTGAGCTCGATGCCTATGGGGACTTCCTGCCGGCTCTAGGCCCCAGCCGGGGAGAGGGGCTGGGGGAAGGGGAGAGGCCCCTGCTCCACAGGGCTGTCACTGCTGCTCTCCGCGGGACCCCGCTACATGTCGCCGCCCTCAATAACTCGGCCTTCTACCACCTGGGCACGGCACCCGAGTACCTGCACCATCTTACCAGCCCAGCTGGGGGTCTGTGGGGCCTGCTGCCCCAGGCCCAGGGCCCCGCCACTGGCCCTGACCACAGCTCCCAACACCAGGGCTCCAGGCCCGAGCCTTATCCTGGGCCTGACACACACTCCCACACCCCTAGGCCCGACCACCAAGGCCCTGATCCCAAATCATTCTCCCAGGCCCTCGGGCCTGCCGTTGGCCCTGTGGACCCCAGCACCCACTCCCAGCCCCCTGGGCCCGTGGCCTGTGTGCTACGCAGCCTGCTGGGCACGGGGAGCGTGGTGTCACCAGGCAGTGTGGTGGAGTTCTCCCGGCTGGCCCAGGGCACCAGAGTGGGACCTGGCTGCATCGTCAGCGGCTGCAGCCTGGGGCCGGGTACTTCGGTGCCCGCTGGCACCTTCCTGCTGTCGGTGGGCATGCCAGGGGGCTTTGCCAGCGCAGCGCTGGGCACTGCCGACGACCCCAAGGCCAGTGTGGGCTCGCTGGGCGAGATCGAGGGTGTGCAGATACTGGGAGTGGGGCTAGACCGGGCAGCCCAGCTCCTGGGTCTGCCCCTCTCCCCCCGTCTCTTCTCCGGACCCCGACCCGGTCTCTGGAACGCCAGGCTGTTCCCGGGGCCCAGGCCCACCGCGCAGGAGTCGGCCACCGCCACCCTGGCCGTAGTGGACGTCCTGAGGGGAGGGTCAGCTGTCCAGCTGCCCACTGACCGGGGCCTGCTGTCCATCCAAGAGATGCTCCACGCCATGGATCTGCAAAGCACGCTGCGCTTCAGGGAGGAGCTGCTGCAGGAGCTCAGCCAGGCCGGGAATGGTGCAGCTGGGAATGGTGCAGCTGGGAATGATGCAGCTGGGAATGGTGCAGCCGGGAATGGTGCAGCCGGGAATGGTGCAGCCGGGAATGGTGCAGCCGGGAATGATGCAGCCGGGAATGACAGCCGGGAATGATGCAGCCGGAAATGATCCAGCCGGGAATGGTGCAGCTGGGAATGGTGCAGCTGGGAATGATGCAACTGGGAATCATGCAGCCGGGAATCATGCAGCTGGGAATGACAGCCGGGAATGATGCAGCTGGGGATCATGCAACTGGGAATCATGCAGCCGGAATGACAGCCGGGGAATGATGGCAGCCGGGAATGGTGCAGCTGGGAATTATGCAGCCGGGAATGACAGCCGGGAATGGTGCAGCTGGGAATGATGCAGCTGGGAATGGTTCAGCTGGGAATCATGCAGCCGGGAATGATGCAGCTGGGAATCATGCAACTGGGAATGGTGCAGCCGGGAATGACAGCCGGGAATGGTGCAGCTGGGAATCGTGCAGCTGGGAATGATGCATCTGGGAATGGTGCAACTGGGAATCATGCAGTCGGGAATGGTGCAACTGGGAATGATGCAGCCTGGAATGGTGCAGCCGGGAATGGTGTAACTGGGAATCAAGCAGCTGGGAATGGTGCAACTGGGAATCATGCAGTCGGAAATGGTGCAACTGGGAATGATGCAGCCTGGAATGGTGCAGCCGGGAATGGTGTAACTGGGAATCAAGCATCTGGGAATGGTGCAACTGGGAATCATGCAGTCGGGAATGATGCATCTGGGAATGGTGCAGCCCGGAATGATGTCACTGGGAATGATGCAGCCTGGAATAGTGCAGCTGGGAATGGTGCAGCTGCAACTGGAATGATGCAGCTCGCTGTGACCTGCCCCATATATCGCCAGGGTTCCACCTCACTGATGGAACAAACACATCACAACCTCACAAAGAAGTAGAAACACAAGAAGGATCCCGACACACAAAACGTCACCTATCCATGTTCTCCACAGATGCTGCCCAGCACTGACCCGCCATGAGTTACTCCAGCACTCTGTGAAACGTCACCTATCCATGTTCTCCACAGATGCCTGCCTGACCCAGCTGAGTTACCACAGCTGCCTGACCTGCTGAGTTTACTCCTGCATCTCTGTGAAACGTCACCTATCCAGGTGTCTCTCCATATAAATGTGACCAGCACTCTGTGAAACGCCACCTATCCATGTTCTCCACAGATGCTGCCTGACCCGCTGAGTTAATCCAGAACTCTGTGAAACGTCACCTATCCATGTTCTCCACAGATGCTGCCTGACCCGCTGAGTTACTCCAGCACTCTGTGAAACGTCACCTATCCATGTTCTCCACACAAATGCTGCTTAACCCACTGAGTTACTCCAACACTATTTTTTTAACGTTACAAATAAACTACATTTATTAAAGTATAAGGGAATATATTAAATGATTAATAAGGGTTTACATCAGTCTCAAGTCTCACGCTCTTTCACTTATGGGGACTCCCCCAATACCAACAGCAGGTGATAGCAACAAGCCTTTCAAGTGTCAGGAGTGTTTAGTTTAGAGATACAGCATAGAAACAGGCCCTTTGGCCCACCCAGACCGCACCAACCAACAATCGCCCCATAGAAACTACAGGCCGGTTAGTCTGACATCAGTGGTTGGCAACATTTTAGAGTATAAAGGATGAGGTTACGGAATACTTAGTTCACGATAAAATAGGCGGAAGTCAGCATGGCTTTGTGAAGGGGAGGTCTTGCTTGACAAATCTGTCATTTGAGGACAGACAAAGGAGAGTCAGTAAATGTTGTTTACTTAGATTTTCAGAAAGCCTTTGAGAAGATGCCACACGTGAGGCTGCTAAGGAAGATGAGAGCCCACGGTATCAAAGGGCAGATGCTTGCATGGAGCAGGTTGGCTGGATGGCAGAAGGCAAAGAGTGCCAATGAAGGGGGCCGTTTCTGGTTGGCTGCCAGTGACCAGCTGAGTTCCGCAGAGCTCGGTGTCGGGGCCACTACTCTTCATGTTGTATATTAATGATTTGGACGAGGGGATTGAAGGCTTTGTGGCCAGGTTTGTGGAAGATACGACAATCGGTGGAGGGGCAGGTTGTGTAGAGAAAGCAGGGACTCTGCAGAAGGACTTGGACAGGTTGGGAGAGCGGGCAGAGAAGTGGCAGATGGAATATAGTGTAGCAAAGTGTGGAGTCATGCATTGTGGTTGTAGGAATAACGGCGTAGACTAATTTCTAAATGGGGTGAGAATCGAGAAATCAGAATTAAAGGACATTCTTTTAGGAAGGAGATGAGAGATTTATTTAGTCAGAGGGTGGTGAATCTGTGGAATATTTTCTAAATGGGGAGAGAATCCAGAAATTGGAGGTGCAAAAGGACTTGGGAGCTGGTGCAGGATTCTCAAACAGTTAATCTGCAAGTCAGATTGCTAGTTAGTTAGTTATCCTTTATTGTCATTCAAACTTATTAGTTTGAACGAAATTGTGTACCTTGCAGCCATGACAGAAAATAAAGTAGCAAAACGCACAATGAACACAGTTTAACATCCACCACAGTGACTCCAGGCACCTCCTCACTGTGATGGAAGGCAAAAGTCCATGTCTCTTCCCTCCTTGTTCTCTCTCTGCGTTGAGGCGATCCAGGCTTTCGATGTTGTGACCCCGCTGGGTGATAGTAAGTTTCGCGGCCAGAATCCGAGCTCCGTGAACGGGCCGGTTCAAAATCCGTGGCCCGGGGCAGACGAAGCTGCCACCCTCCAGACCAGCGGACGAAGCTGTCGTTGCGGGAGCTCCGGAGAATCGGTCACCAACCTGGGACCTGCGACGTTGTCGTCCACTGGGCCCGCGGCTGAGGCTCCGAAATCGGGCCGTCGTCACCGCAGTGCCACCACAGACCCAAAGTCGGCCAGCTTCACGATGGTAAGTCCTGGCTCAGCCTCCGGAGCCTCTAGGTCAGTCCCAGTTGGAGGCCGCCAGCTCCACCATTAGGCCTCAGCACAGACGGAGACGGGGTTACGACAAATAAAACGTCGCATCCCCTTGAAGGAAGAGACTAAAACAAGTCCCCCCCCCCCACACATACACAACTAAAACTAAACTAAAACATACATCCAACAAGACAAAAGGAAATTTAAAAAAAGGAAAAGACAGGCGGACTGCAGGCGAACTGCAGCTGTTTGGGCAGTACCGACACTTCCGGAGCCTAACCATTTGCTTCAAGAAGGCAAATGCAATGCTAGCATTTATTTCAAGAGGGCTAGAATACAAAAACGGATGTACTGCTGAGGCTCTATAAGGCGCTGGTCAGGCCACATTTGGAATATTGTGAGCCATTTTGGGCCCTGTATCTAAGGAAGGATGTGCCGGCTCTGGAGAGGGTCCAGAGGAGGTTTACAAGAATGATCCCAGGAATGAGTGGGTTAACCTATGATGACCCTGGGCTTGTACTCGCTGGAGTTTAGAAGGATGAGGGGGAACCTCATTGAAACGTACAGAATAGTGAAAGGCCTGGATAGAGTGGATGTGGAGAGGATGTTTCCACTAGTGGGAGAGTCTAGGACCAGAGGTCACAGCCTCAAAATTAAAGGATGTTCCTTTAGGAAGGAGATGAGGAGGAATTTCTTTAGTCAGAGGGTGGGCAGGAGATTAGGAGGGAGAGAGATCAACCATGATTGAATGGTGAAGTAGACTTGATGGGCTGAATGGCCTGATTCTGCTCCTATCACTTATGAACTTACACTAGTTTTATGAAGTTTCTGTTTATGAGTATAGTGGCCAAGTATTCACATACAAGGAATTTGCCTTGGTGCTCCGCCCGCAACTAACAACATGACATACAGTGACAGTTAGGAATGACTCATAAAACATAAAACATTAATAATAAAACATTATTGATTAAATGTGAATTAAATAAAATACCAGAGCAAAAGGCTACAGATTTTTGGTTATTGAGTAGAGCTACTACTCGTGGATAAAAGCTGTTTTTATGTCTGGCTGTGCCAGCTTTGACAGTCCGGAGTCGCCTTCCAGAGGGAAGTGATTCAAAGAGTTTGTGGCCAGGGTGAGAGGGGTCAGAGATGATCTTGCCCGCTCGCTTCCTGGCCCTTGCAGTGTACAGTTCATCAATGGAGGGGAGGTTGCAGCCAATAACTATCTCAGCTGATCAGACAATTCGCTGCAGCTTGCGGATGCCGTGCTTGGTGGCTGAGCCAAACCAGACCATGATGGAGAAGGCGAGGACAGACTCTACGATGGCCGTGTAGAATTGGACCATCATTGTCTGTGGCAGATTTTGCAATGATGGTCCAATTTTATACAGCCATCGTACAGTCTGTCCTACAAACTAGGGACAATTTTTACAGAAGCCAATTAACGTGCAAACCTACACATCTTTGGAGTGTGGGAGGAAACTCACGCAGGTCACGGGGAGAACGTGCAAACTCCGTACAGACAGCACCTGTAATCAGGATGGAACCTGGGTCTCTGGCGCTGTGAGGCAGCAGCTCTACCCGCTGCACCACTGTGACGCCCCATGTTTAATGTCATGTTACCGCAAATGGAACAATTCTTACTTGCAGCATTGCTACAAGAATGTGAACTCATAGATAACATAAGCAAAAAATTAAAACCGTACAAAAGTCCATGTGCAATATTCGATAGATAATCAAAGAAAGAATTGATTTGATGGTACAACAAATATAGATAAGGCATGTAGACAAAAATGTTGGAGAAACTCAGCGGGTGAGGCAGTATCTAGATGCTTCCTCACCCACTGAGTTTCTCCTGTATTTTTGTCTACCTTCGATTTTTCCAGCATCTGCAGTTCTTTCTTAAACATAGATAAGACATGTAGTTTATTGTCCCGTGTACCGAGGTACAGTGAAAAGCTTTTGTTGCGTGCTATCCAGTCAGCGGAAAGACAATACATGATTACAATCGAGCCGTCCACAGTGTACAGATACAGGATAAGGGAATAACGTTTAGTGCAAGGTAAAGTGCGATCAAGGATAGTCCGAGGGTCACCAATGAGGTAGATGGGAGGTCAGGACCGCTCTCTAGTTGGTGAGAGGACGGTTCAGTTGCCTGATAACAGCCGGGAAGAAACTGTCCCTGAATCTGGAGGTGTGTGTTGGTTTTCACACTTCTGTACCTCTTGCCCGATGGGAGAGGGGAGAAGAGGGAGTGACTGGGGTGAGACTGGTCCTTGATGATGCTGCTGGCCTTGCCGAGGCAGCGTGAGGTGTAGATGGAGGCGATGGAAGGGAGGTTGGTTTGTGTGATGGTCTGGGCTGCGTCCACAATTGGCTGCAGTTTCATGTGGTCTTGGACGGAGCTGTTCCCAAACCGTGCTGGGATGTATCCCGATAAAATGCTCTCTGCGGTGCATCTGTGGTGATATGATGATTGTATTCCCTGCACGTTTTTATGAATAAAATGTATTTTTCAAATAAAGTAGCAAAAGAACCAATACTGCAAAAAAAAGGACTATTTCAGCACCTTGACCATCCCCAATTCGCCAACTGCCTTCCAATTGGGAGTAAATTCTATCCTGAAGAATCCTCTCCAATAGTTTCCCTTCCACTGATGTGAGGCTTCCAGTCTTTCAGTCCCTGGATTATCTGTGTTCCTTCTTAAACAAAGGTCATAAGTTATAGGAGTAGAATTAGGCCCTTCGGCCCATCAAGCCAACTCCACCATTCAATCATGGCTGATCTATCTCTCCCTCTGAACCTCATTCTCCTGCCTTCTCCCCATAACCTCTGACACCCGCACTAATCAACAATCTATCTATCTCTGCCTTAAATATACCCACTGACTTGTGGCCTCCACAGCCGTCTATGGCAAAGAATCCCACAGAAAGGGGCAACATTGGCCACTCTCCAGTCATCCAGGACCTCGCCTGTGGCTAGAGAAGATGCAAAGATCTTCGTCATGACCCCTGCAATCTCTTCTCTGACGGCACTGGGCCTGTACTCGCTGGAGTTTTTAGAAGGATGAGGGGGGACCTCATTGAAACATAGAATAGTGAAAGGCCTGGATAGAGTGGATGTGGAGAGGATGTTTCCACTAGTGGGAGAGTCTAGGACCAGAGGTCGCAGCCTCAGAATTAAAGGACGTTCTTTTAGGAAGGAGATGAGGAGGAATTTCTGGTGCAATTTGTGGAATTCTTTGTGGGAATCTTGTGAATCTGTGGAATTCTTTGCCACAGACGGCTGTGGAGGCAGTGGATATATTTAAGGCAGAAATAGATAGATTGTTGATTAGTGCGGGTGTCAGGGGTTATGGGGAGAAGGCAGGAGAATGGGGTTAGGAGGGAGAGATAGATCAGCCATGATTGAATGGCAGAGTAGACTTGATGGGCCGAATGGCCTAATTCTGCTCCTATCACTTAACTCTTACCTCTCTCAATAACCTGGGATAGATCCCATCAAATCCTGGGGATTTATCTGCCGTAATGCTCTTCAAGAAGCCCAACACCTCCTCCTCCTCCTCCATCTCGCCTGCTCTTGCACGTGGTTGCGCTCCACTCTGATCTCATGGCGGTGAGCTGGAGCCTCCTTGCATCCCAGTCATTGGTAAATCCACCCAGGAATTCTGGAGAAACTCACTCCAATAGTGAGGAGTCGGGGGGCTAGGTGCCTGAGCACAGAAACAGGCCCTTCGGCCCAACTCATCCATGCTGACCAAGATGCCCCATCTAAGATCCTATTCACCCATGCCTGGCCTTTCTTATTTCTTAGATCCCCTTCGGTCATGGTTGGCCATGGGTGTCTTCAGGGTTGGAGGACACCTGCCTGTGCGTGACTTTGTTTAACGTGGGGAGACTGGTGCACAGACAGCCACCCCACACGGTCCTTGACAGATCTGGGTCAGGGTCCAGTGGCGTGGAGTCCAAGACGACCGGAGACCCTTTTCTGCTGCAGCCTTCATCCGCATTCCCACCCATTGTAACGTTAGCTCCACTAAGGTCAGCCATCGTCCTCCGCCTGTTCCACCGTTGAGGTCTAGGTTGGATTGGCTCTTTGTCAGAGACTTCCCCCTCGACCTTACCGCCATGGGTGGCCCTACCAGGAGCATCGATAGCTCCAGACGGCATCGCTCTCAGGATCTCAGGTCTACACAAGATTCTCCACCACGACACGGTGCCAATCCACGGAATAGTAGGAACGGTCCATCTCCCCCTAAATCTTTGCCTGTACTGGTACAAATGTTATAATGCCTGCCTTATGTACCTGTCTAACTGTTTCTTAAACGTTGGGATAGTCCCAGCTTCAACTACCTCCTCTGGCAGCTCGTTCCATACACCAACGTTACCCTTCATGTTCCTATTTAATCTTCCCCCCACCTTAAACCTATTCCTTCTGCACCTTGCTTCTCCTACTCTGGGGCTAATACTCTGTGCATTCACCTTATCTATTTCTCTGTTAGACTACAGAGATACAGCACGGAAACAGGCCCTTCGGCCCACCGAGTCCACGCCGACCTGCGATCCCCGCACACACAGGGACAATTTACATTTACACCAAAGCCAATTCACCTACAAACCTGTACATCTTTGGAGTGTGGGAGGAAACCGGAGCATCCGGAGAAAACCCACGCAGGTCACGGGGAGAACATGCAAACTCCGTACAGACAGCACCCGTAGTCAGGATTGAACCCGGGTCTCTGGCGCTGTGAGTCAGCAGCTCTACCCGCTGCGCCACCGTGTCGCCCTGATATGTTTTAATACAGCATAAGATCACCCCTCATCCTCCAGTGGTCTCAGGTACAAAGTCCTACCCTGCCCAACCTCTCCCTCCAGCTCAGTCCCTCAAGTTCTGCCGACATCCTCGTAAATCTTCCCTGCGCCCGTTTCCAGCTTAATGCTATATTCCTGTAACAGGGTGACCCAAAACTGAGGACTATAAATGCTGCCTCACCAAGAGAGCACTGAGTATCAACTGGCCATCAGCATCATCAAGGACCAGTCTCACCCCGGTCACTCCCTCTTCTCCCCTCTCCCTGACACTCTGACTCCCAGACCATCACACAAACCAACCTCCCTTCCATCGACTCCATCTACACCTCACGCTGCCCCGGCAAGGCCAGCAGCATCATCAAGGACCAGTCTCACCCTGGTCACTCCCTCTTCTCCCCTCTCCCTGACCCGCTGACTCCCAGACCATCACACAAACCAACCTCCCTTCCATCGCCCCCATCTACACCTCACGCTGCCTCGGCAAGGCCAGCAGCATCATCAAGGACCAGTCTCACCCCGGTCACTCCCTCTTCTCCCCTCTCCCATCGGGCAAGAGGTACAGAAGTGTGAAAACGAACGCACACCTCCAGATTCAGGGACAGTTTCTTCCCGGCTGTTATCAGGCAACTGAACCGTCCTCTCACCAACTAGAGAGCGGTCCTGACCTCCCATCCACCTCATTGGTGACCCTCGGACTATCTTTGATCAGACTTTACTGGCTTTACCTTGCACTAAACATTATTCCCTTTATCCTGTATCTGTACACTGTGGACGGCTCGATTGTAATCATGTATTGTCTTTCCGCTGACTGGTTAGCACGCAACACAAGCTTTTCACTGTACCTCGGTACATGGGACAATAAACTAAATGAACAGAGTGACAGGTGACTGTTGCTGGGGGGGGGGGGGGGGGGGGGGGGGGAGACGCTGCGGGAATTTGGCACAGATTGTCCAGCTAACTTTAGCCCTGGGCCAGGTTCCAGCTGCCGCCTGTCTCATCTCCCAGCATTTGTCCCGTCCATGTTATTGTGATCCGACATTCCACGGAGGGGCAAGGTTTATATTTAGCGTTGTTGATCAGGCAGTGAGGAGAACACTGTGGCTGTCGGGGAGAGAGAGAGAGTCTTCAGCTCCCCAATCAACTCCGTGAGCCCACGTTGGACAAACGCCTCGATGGGGAACTACAAGTCCAGGCCCAACCAGACTTGCACGGGTAAAACAAACTTCCTTCCACAATATCTCACGTTAAAGTCAAGGTGAAAGGGTGAGGAGCTCGCAGCGGGGGGGGGGGTCTCATTGAAACTTACCGAATAGTGAATTTTTAAGGCAGAGATAGATAGATTCTTGATCAGTACGGGTGTCAGGGGTTACGGGGAGAAGGCAGGAGAATGGGGTTAGGAGGGAGAGATAGATTGAATGGCAGAGTGGTCTGGATGGGTCGAATGGCCTAATTCTACTATAACTGGTGAACTTGTGGATAGAGTGGACGTGGAGAGGGTGTTTCCACTCCTCAGCTGTTCTTGTTCAGACGTTGCTGGCTTTACCTTGCACTAAACGTTATTCCCATATCATGTATCTGTACACTGTGGACGGCTCGATTGTAATCATGTATTGTCTTTCCGCTGACTGGTTAGCACGCAACACAAAAGCTTTTCACTGTACCTCGGTACACGGGACAATAAACTCAACTAAACTAAAGTGAGCTGAACTAGTCTGAACTAGGACCAGAGGTCACAGCCTCAGAATTAAAGGACGTCCCTCTGCCGGAGGGAAGTAGTTCGAACAGTCCGTTACAGGGGTGTGATGAGTCTTTATGGATGCTGACGGCCTTCCTGAGGCACCGTGTGTGGTAGATGCCCTCCAAGGCTGGTAGCTGTGTCCCAATAATCCTCTGCGCTCTGTGGACGACGCGCTGAAGAGCTCTCCTCTCCGCCTCCGTGCAGCTGAGATACCACACAGAGATGCCATACGTTAATATGCTCTCTGTGGTGCAGCGGTAGAATGTTGTCAGCAGCTGTTGGGGCAGACCAGTCTTTTTTAATGTCCTCAGGAAGAGCAGTCGTTGCTGTGCCTTCTTGACCAGCGCAGCGGTGTTGGTGGACCATGTGAGGTCCTCTGAAATGTGAGTGCCCAGAAACTTAAAGCTGGACACTCTCTCCACACTGTCCCCGTAAATGGAGATTGGGGCGTATTCTCCATTGTGGGACCTCCTGAAGTCAATAATCAGCTCCTTGGTCTTGGAGGTGTTTAGTGACAAGTTGTTACGTGTGCACCAGTCCGCCAGGTTCTGCACCTCCGCTCTGTAGTTTAAGGCAGAGATAGATAGATTCTTAATTAGTGCGGGTGTCAGGGGTTATAGGGAGAAGGCAGGAGAATGGGGTTAGGAGGGAGAGATAGATCAGCCATGATTGAATGGTGCTGTAGACTAGATGGGCCGAATGGCCTGATTCTGCTCCTATCACTTATGAACTTACTGCAGCTTAACAGTCCCATTCACACAATAATTAACAAATATAAATATACAATAATACAATAAGTTAATACCCATAATATTAAGTAGCTCAAAACTGTAGTCGGCACAGCGACCACAGACACTGTCCACAGAAGATCACAGTTGCTGAGGTCAGTGTTGTGCAGTTGTTGGGAAGAAGCTGTTCTTGAGCCTGGAGGTCACGGTTTTCAGGCTCCTGTACATTCTTCCCCGTGGCAGCAGCGAGATGAGAGGGTGGCCAGGGTGGTGTGGGTCTCTGAGGGTGGTGTGGGTCTCTGATGATGCTGGCTGCCTTATTGAGGCAGTGACTCCTGTAGATCCCTTCGATGGAAATTGTATTTCCGGTGGCGCTGGTGCTGGCTGCCTCCACCTTCAGTCTAGTATCTTCTTGTTGTTTTTTTGGTTTTTGTAAAGTGTTTTCTGGGGGGGTTTTAATGTCTTTATGTGGGGGAAGAGGGCACGGTGAGGGGGATATCGTCCTTCAGTCACTTCCTGGAGAGGATGCGACTATTATTCATAGAAACATAGAAATTAGGTGCAGGAGTAGAGGCCATTCGGCCCTTCGAGCCTGCACCGCCATTCAATATGATCATGGCTGATCATCCAACTCAGTATCCCGTACCTGCCTTCTCTCCATACCCCCTGATCCCCTTAGCCACAAGGGCCACATCTAACTCCCCCTTAAATATAGCCAATGAACTGTGGCCTCGACTACCCTCTGCGGCAGAGAGTTCCAGAGATTCACCACTCTCTGTGTGAAAAAAGTTTTTCTCATCTCGGTTTTAAAGGATTCCCCCTTTATCCTTAAGCTGTGACCCCTTGTCCTGGACTTCCCCAACATCGGGAACAATCTTCCTGCATCTAGCCTGTCCAACCCCTTAAGAATTTTGTAAGTTTCTATAAGATCCCCCCTCAATCTTCTAAATTCTAGAGAGTATAAACCAAGTCTATCCAGTCTTTCTTCATAAGACAGTCCTGACATCCCAGGAATCAGTCTGGTGAACCTTCTCTGCACTCCCTCTATGGCAATAATGTCCTTCCTCAGATTTGGAGACCAAAACTGTACGCAATACTCCAGGTGTGGTCTCACCAAGACCCTGTACAACTGCAGTAGAACCTCCCTGCTCCTATACTCAAATCCTTTTGCTATGAATGCTAACATACCATTCGCTTTCTTCACTGCCTGCTGCACCTGCATGCCTACTTTCAATGACTGGTGTACCATGACACCCAGGTCTCGCTGCATCTCCCCCCCCCTTTCCCAATAGGCCACCATTTAGATAATAATCTACTTTCCTGTTTTTTGCCACCAAAATGGATTTATCCACATGATAAAATTCGAGTCGCATCCTCGCCCCCCCTCCCCCCGCCCCCCTACTGCCTTACCTGCCGGGACCGACCAGAGCTCCAGCAGCGGTGGGGCAGCGCTGGATACATCGTGGGGCGGGCGATGCCTGCCTTACCGGGGATTTGCCGTTTGGAGCCCCGGAGTGCTGGGCCTGCTGCACCGACATCGCGGAGCTCCCAACACGGGCAGCGCTGGTCAACATAGCGGAGCCCTGCGACTAGGGAGCCGCGGGCTCCGTTGGGAGGCGGCTGGTCTGGAGGTCAGGGCCGCTGAGGATGTTCTCCGTCGGGGATCGGCGTCGCTGTTCCATCGTTCCCGGCGTGAGGGCCTGAGCATCGGGCCGCCCGTGGCGGAGACTGTGGGTGCTCGGAGGCCCAGACCACGGGTGAACATCTGGGAAGATCGGCGGGGAGGCCGGATGGACTATGGTACATTCCTCAACTTTGGTGCCACTGTGGGGTTGTGTCGTGGAATTCTGTGTTTGTGCTTTGTTTTCTTTTTTTATTTTTTCTTTCTTTTTTAAACATTTTTTTTTAACATGTTTTATTTATTTATTTTTATGTAACTTTTTTATTTTGTTTTTATTTTATTTTTATTAGCAGTACAGTAAATCACATTAATACATCACATATATCTTATTACATTATGCTGTACCACTTCATTTTTTTGAACTTTAAAAAAGATAGAAATAAAAGAAGTAAGGAAAGTAAGCAAGAATGGTGAAGGTGCAGGAAAGTGTTGGGAGAAGAGAACCCCTTAGGGAAGGAATTAGAGAAGGAAGTAAAGAAAATAAATAAGACCCTAGAAAGAAAAGAAAAAAAAAGAAGAAAGGAAAATCAATCGCTCTATTGTAACACAAAACTCTGCAAAATAGGATATACCAACCGTGTTTTTATTAAAAAATTATTTTATACCCCCCGTTACCAGGTCCTGGTAGCCTTTATATTTTAACTTATTATTGCACCTTAGCTTGTAATAGTTCCATAAATGCAGACCACGTATTTTGGAAGTGGTCTGCTTTGCCTGCTAGGAGGAGTCTCATCTCTTCCAAGTGTAATGTTTCAAACATGTTTGAAATCCACATTTTTGTTGTTGGTATTGGAGCATTTTCCCAAAATTTAAGTATACGCTTTTTTCCCATTATTAGCCCATAATTAAGTCAGTTCTTTTGAAACATATTTAATTCTGGGTTACCTTCCGATATTCCAAAAATGATCCATTCTACTCTGGGTAGTAGTTTTGTTTTAAATCATTTTGTGAAGATTTCAAATATTTCGTTCCAGAATTTTTGGATTTTTATACAGAAAACAAAAGAGTGCGCTATGTGAACTTTCTTGTACCTGACATTTATCACAAATGGGTGAGACATTGGGGAAAAGTTTATTTATTTTAGTTTTTGAATAATATAGTCTGTGTAATGTTTTATGTTACTTGACTGTAAGGAAAATTCATTTAGTTGTCTCTAATATGAGATAATGACAATAAATTGAATACAATACAATGGTGGAGGGGTCAGTATCTGTGATGGACCTTCGATGGTGGGGGGGTCAGTATCTGTGATGGACCTTCGATGGTGGGGGGGTCAGTATCTGTGATGGACCTTCGATGGTGGGGGGGTCAGTACTGTGATGGACCTTCGATGGTGGGGGGGTCAGTATTGTGATGGACCTTCGATGGTGGGGGGGGTCAGTACTGTGATGGACCGGCCAGTGTCCACCACACTCTGTGTCCTGTGTTCCTGGGGGTTGGAGTTGCTGAACCAGGCCGTGATGCAACTGGTCAGCGAGCTCTCGACCGTACACGTGATGCATGGAGTATCTTGTCCACATTTTGGGGAGGGTTGATGAGGTCGGCGTTGTGGCGTTAACAGGGCCAGGGGAGAGTTGACCAATGTGTTGTCTTTCCCCACCAGACGAATGGAAGAAGAAGGTGAGTGAATCGTACGCAGTGTCGGTCGAGAGGCTGCAGGATGACCAGTGCATCAAGGACAGCGAGATGCTGGAACTCAAGCACGTCTTCAGGTGGGGACCAGACAACAGGTGCAGGAGTAAAGGCCATTCGGCCCTTCGAGCCAGCACCGCCATTCAATGTGATCATGGCTGATCATCCCCAATCAGTACCCCGTTCCTGCCTTCTCCCCATATCCCCTGACTCCGCTATCTTTAAGAGCCCTATCTAGCTCCCTCTTGATAGCATCCAGAGAACCGGCCTCCACCGCCCTCTGAGGCAGAGAATTCCACAGACTCACCACTCTCTGTGAGAAAAAGTGTTTCCTCGTCTCTGTTCTAAATGGCTTACCCCTTATTCTTAAACTGTGGCCCCTGGTTCTAGACTCCCCCAACATTGGAAACATGTTTCCTGCCTCTAGCGTGTCCAAGCCCTTAACAATCTTATATGTTTCAATGAGATATCCTCTCATCCTTCTAAACTCCAGATGACTGGCCTTTAGTGATACAGCACCTAAACCCACCCACCCAGTCCAGGCTGACCATCAAGCACCCCTTCACATTAGTCCATACATTCTAGGAGCAGCATTAGGCCATTTGGCCCATCGAGTCTACTCCCATTCAATCTTGGCTGATCTAACTCTCCCTCCTAACCCCATTCTCCTGCCTTCTCCCCATAACCCCTGACACCCACACTAATCAAGAATCTATCTATCTCTGCCTTAAATATATCCACTGACTTGTGGCCTCCACAGCCGTCTGTGGCAAAGAATTCCACAGATTCACCACCCTCTTGCTAAAGAAATTCCTCCTCATCTCCTTCCTAAAGGAACGTCCTTTAATTCTGAGGCTGTGCCCTCTGGTCCTAGACTCTCCCACTAGTGGAAACATCCTCTCCAAATCCACTCTATCCAGGCCTTTCACTAAGGCCAATTCATTGGCTGATGAGAAAACGGGAGTTAGATATCATGGAGTGCATAAGACTTTCGGCTTTATAGATACAGCGTGGAAACAGGCCCTTCGGCCCACCGAGTCCATGCCGACCAGCGATCCCCGCGCACACACACTAGCGACAATTTACAGTTTACTGAAGCCAATTAACTTAAAAACCTGCACGTCTTGTGGATGTGGGAAGAAACCGGAGCACCCGGAGAAAACCCATGAGCATGCAAACTCCACACAGACAGCACCCGTGGTCAGGAATGAACCCGGTTCTGTGGCGCTGTGAGGTGAGTCACCGTCCTGGGCCGTGGAGTCGTTGAGCACATGTGTTGTCCCAGGGCAGAGCAGGGTCCAGTCTTGCCCCCAGCCACGGTCAACACTTGGCCCGGTTGGTCTCCAAATCTGAGGAAGGACATTATTGCCATAGAGGGAGTGCAGAGACGGTTCACCAGACTGATTCCTGGGATGTCAGGACTGTCTTATGAAGAAAGGCTGGATAGACTTGGTTTATACTCTCTAGAATTTAGGAGATTGAGAGGGGATCTTATAGAAACTTACAAAATTCTTAAGGGGTTGGACAGGCTAGATGCAGGAAGATTGTTCCCGATGTTAGGGGAGTCCAGGACAAGGGGTCACAGCTTAAGGATAAGGGGGAAATCCTTTAAAACCGAGATGAGAAGAACTTTTTTCACACAGAGAGTGGTGAATCTCTGGAATTCTCTGCCACAGAGGGTAGTTGAGGCCAGTTCATTGGCTATATTTAAGAGGGAGTTAGATGTGGCCCTTGTGGCTAAGGGGATCAGGGGGTATGGAGAGAAGGCAGGTACGGTATACTGAGTTGGATGATCAGCCATGATCATATTGAATGGCGGTGCAGGCTCGAAGGGCCGAATGGCCTACTCCTGCACCTAATTTCTATGTTTCTATGTTTCTATGTCACCAAGAGTGAGTGGAGTTCACCTCTGTGGGTGGGGGGCAAGAGGGGGAGGATAGGAAGGTAACCAGACCTAGATGGGCTGAATGGCCTCATTCTGCTGTGATCACATATGAACATGAATCTGGCCGGTCTACCCTCAACTTCTGAAGTTCCAGAGAAAGCAACCCAAATTTGTCCAATCTAATACAATCTGTGGAATTCTTTGCCACAGACGGCTGTGGAGGCCACAAGTCAGTGGATATATTTAAGGCAGAGATAGATAGATTCTTGATTAGTGTGGGTGTCAGGGGTTATGGGGAGAAGGCAGGAGAATGGGGTTAGGAGGGAGAGATAGATCAGCCATGATTGGATGGTGGAGTAGACTCGATGGGCCGAATGGCCTAATTCTGCTCCTATCACTTAACTTGCCCCTCTCAGTAACCTGGGATAGATCCCATCCAATCCTGGTGACTTATCCACCTTAATGGCCCACAAGAAGACCAAACTCCAATCACATATGAAGCCGACTTAACCCATCGACACACCGCCTGTTCCTCGCTGATCTCTGCTCACTATTTCCATTCCCCAGCTCGGACGAAGCCTTCGGTAAAGTCAACATGAACTATCGGACCGCAAACGGCCTCTCGCTCCTGCACCTCTGCTGCATCTGTAACGGTGAGTCACAGAGTGATACAGCAGGGAAACAGGCCCACACTGACAGGCCCACACTGACCAACATGTCCCACACTGACCAACATGTCCCCACACTGACCAACATGTCCCCACACTGACCAACATGTCCCCACACTGACCAACATGTCCCCACACTGACCAACATGTCCCCACACTGACCAACATGTCCCCACACTGACCAACATGTCCCCACACTGACCAACATGTCCCCACACTGACCAACATGTCCCCACACTGACCAACATGTCCCCACACCCACCAACATGTCCCCACACCCACCAACATGTCCCCACACTGACCAACATGTCCCCATACCCACCAACATGTTCCCACACTGACCAACATGTCCCCACACTGACCAACATGTCCATTGTAGATGTAGCCCAGTCCCACACACACCACACTCCCCACCATTGTAGATGTAGCCCAGTCCCACACACACCACACTCCCCACCATTGTAGATGTAGCCCAGTCCATCACACACACCACACTCCCCACCATTGTAGATGTAGCCCAGTCCCACACACACCACAACCCCCACCATTGTAGCTGTAGCCCAGTCCCACACACACCACACTCCCCACCATTGTAGATGTAGCCCAGTCCCACACACACCACACTCCCCATCATCAACTCCATCTAGACTTCATGCTGCCTCGGGAAAGCAGCCAACATAGTCAAGGACCACTCACACCCCGGCCATTCCCTCCCCTCCCCTCTCCCGTCGGGCAGAAGGTACACAAGCTTGATTTGTAGATAGTTCTTCAAATATAACATACGATGAGCGTTTGTCGACGCTGGGCCTGTACTCGCTGGAGTTTAGAAGGATGAGCGGGGACCTCATTGAAACGTACAGAATAGTGAAAGGCCTGGATAGAGTGGATGTGGAGAGGATGTTTCCACTAGTGGGAGAGTCTAGGACCAGAGGGCACAGCCTCAGAATTAAAGGACGTTCCTTTAGGAAGGAGATGAGGAGGAATTTCTTTAGCCAGAGGGTGGTGAATCTGTGGAATTCATTGCCACAGACGGCTGTGGAGGCCACAAGTCAGTGGATATATTTAAGGCAGAGATAGATAGATTCTTGATCAGTGCGGGTGTCAGGGGTTATGGGGAGAAGGCAGGAGAATGGGGTTAGGAGGGAGAGATGGATCAGCCATGATTGAACGGCAGAGTAGATTTGATGGGCCGATTGGCCTAATTCTGCTACTATTCCTTGTGACTATGATCATCAGTGCAGGTGTGTTTGGTCACCAGGTAACAAAGCCCATGTCAGGACCCTGATGTTGAAGGGCCTGCGAGCATCCCGGCTCACCAGGAATGGATTCACTGCCCTGCACCTTGCTGCCTTCAAGGTGAGTGGCCTGGCCCCCAGCCCTGTACTAGCCCCGATGGGCCGAATGGCTTGTGTCTGTGCTATATTACTCCGCAGCCAGACACAAAATCGGGACAGGCAGCATCTCTGGAGAGAAGGAACGGGTGATGTTTTGGGTCGAGACCCTTCTTCAGACTGTATCGGGTGGGAGAGGGAGGCACAGAGATCAGGAAGTAGAAGGTGTGAAAATGAGACAAAGGGTGTGGAGATCTCCTGATTCAGTCTGAAGACGGGTCTTGACCTGAAACGTCACCCATTCCTTCTCTCCTGCCCGTCCCGTTCAGTTACTCCAGCATTTTGTGTCTATCTTCCGCTTAAACCAGCACTTGCATTTCCATCCGACACAATGTTACTCCGCGCAGCATTCAAGGTGGTTGTACTACCCCCGTTGGGCCGAAGGGCCTGAGTTGCCCTCTGTGACTCTTATGTCTTATGATGGAAAGGCGGGGCAGCGGGTAGAGCTGCTGCCTCACAGCGCCAGAGACCCGGGTTCCATTCTGACTACGGGTGCTGTCTGTAAAGACGTGCAGGTTTGTAGCGTGGGTTTTCTCCGGGTGCTCCGGTTTCCTCCCGCACTCCAAAGACGTGCAGGTTTGTAGGTGAATTGGCTTGGTGTAAATGTAAAACAAGTGATTGCTGGCTTAGGCCATTCGGCCCATCAAGTCTACTCCACCATTCAATCATGGCTGATGGAATGGGGTGGGGGGTGGGGTGAGGGGGTGGGGGGTGAGGGGGTGGGGGTGGGGGGGGGGTGAGGGGGTGGGGTGAGGGGGTGGGGGTGTGTCACGTTGCCACTGACCGCAGCCTCTGACCCCCAGGCGGACGGTGAGCTGGTGACGGGGCTGCTGCACGGTGGGGCCGACATCCAGCAGGTTGGATACGGAGCGCTGACCGCCCTGCACATCGCCGCCATCGCCGGGCACAGCGAGGTCAGTCGCCCCGTCACCCCGTGACCCTGTAACCCCGTGACCCTGTAACCCCGTGACCCCACCGCCATGACCCCATGACCCCACACCATGACCCCCCGTTGACCTCACACACCGTGACCCCCTTGACCCCACACCGTGACCCCATGACCCCACACCGTGACCCCCCACGGGGGACCCCATACCGTAACCCCACACCGTGACCCCATGACCCCACACCGTGACCCCACACCATGACCCCACACCGTGACTCCATACCGTAACCCTGTAATCCCTGACCCTGCACTGTAACGTTTGGCTCCACCCTCAGGAGAGTATTGAACAGTCAATGTTCCCCCTCCCCGACCCTCTTTGCCCACCCCAACCCCCCTCTCTGTACCCCTTCTCTGCCCCCCCTCTATCCTGTACCCCCTCTCTGTACCCCCTCTCTGTACCCCCTCTCTGTACCCCCTCTCTCT
This sequence comes from Leucoraja erinaceus, assembly GCF_028641065.1. NCBI lineage: Eukaryota > Metazoa > Chordata > Chondrichthyes > Rajiformes > Rajidae > Leucoraja > Leucoraja erinaceus. Next base: position 79,026 of record NW_026576592.1, read on the forward strand.
CTGTACCCCCCTCTCTGTACCCCTCTCTGCCCCCCCTCTCTTTACCCCCTCTCTCTGTACCCCCCTCTCTGTACCCCCCTCTCTCTGTACCCCCTCTCTGTACCCCCTCTCTCTCTGTACCCCCTCTCTGTACCCCTTCTCTGCCCCCCTCTCTTTACCCCCCTCTCTGTACCCCTCTCTGTACCCCCCTCTCTGTACCCCCCTCTCTCTGTACCCCCTCTCTGTACCCCCCTCTCTCTCCCCCTCTCTGTACCCCTCTCTGTACCCCCTCTCTGTACCCCCTCTCTATGCCCCCTCTCTTTACCCCCCCTCTCTCTGTACCCCTCTCTGTACCCCCTTCTCTGCTCCCCCTCTCTTTACCCCCTCTCTCTCTGTACCCCTCTCTTTACCCCCTCTCTATACCCCCTCTCTGTACCCCCTCTCTGTGCCCCCTCTCTGTACCCCCTCTCTTATACCCCCTCTCTGTACCCCCTCTCTGTACCCCCTCTCTGTACCCCCTCTCTGTACCCCCTCTCTGTACCCCCTCTCTGTACCCCCTCTCTGTACCCCCTCTCTGTACCCCCTCTCTGTACCCCCTCTCTGTACCCCCTCTCTGTACCCCCTCTCTCTGTACCCCCTCTCTGTACCCCCTCTCTGTACCCCCTCTCTGTACCCCCTCTCTGTACCCCCCCTCTGTACCCCCTCTCTGTACCCCCTCTCTGTACCCCCCTCTGTACCCCTCTCTGTACCCCCTCTCTGTACCCCCTCTCTGTACCCCCTCTCTGTACCCCCCTCTGTACCCCCCTCTGTACCCCCTCTCTGTACCCCCTCTCTGTACCCCCTCTCTGTACCCCCCCTCTGTACCCCCTCTCTGTACCCCTCCTCTCTGTACCCCCCCTCTGTACCCCCTCTCTGTACCCCCTCTCTGTACCCCCTCTCTGTACCCCCTCTCTGTACCCCCCCTCTGTACCCCTCTCTGTACCCTCTCTCTCTCTG
>NW_026576593.1:0-17500 GCF_028641065.1 Leucoraja erinaceus
TCGGGCCTGTGTTTACTGCCCTACGGTCTGTGTGTCATAGGCCCCAGGCCTGTGTCATCAGCTCCAGGGTTGAGTCATAGGTTCCAGGCCTGTGTTATGGGCTCCAGTGTTGTGTCATGGGCTCCAGGCCTTTGTTATAGGCTCTGGGCCTGTGTTATTGGCTTAAGGCCTGTATTATAGACTCCAGGTCTGCGTTATACGCTCCAGCCCTAGGTTATAGGCTCTGGGCCTGTGTTGTAGGCTCTGGGCCACAGGACAGTATTATAGGCGCTGGGGGCTATCAGATCAATCACCTCCTCCATCAGGCTATCAGCAGACAGTAGAGGGCACCCCGACTGAAGTCCTGTGACTCCTTTGCTCCACATGGAAAACAACTCCTAGCATCCATCCAGCCAACTGAGACAAAAGCACACTGGATAGCCACCAAGTAAGTCACAGGAGTGGAACGCAACCTCATCTCCATTACACAGCTACATCTCTTCACCAGATAAAAGCTGTGCAGGGTCTGACCTCCCCAGAGGAGCATGGGTGAAGCTCAACAGACTTGGTACTGGAGTTGGGCGTTTCAATGCCAGCATGTGGAGATGGGGGCTCCGCCAGATCCCAGCCTGTGGATGCGGAGCAGAACAACAGACAGCCAACCATGTCATCTCTGGGTGCCCGCTCTACCACCCGCCAAATGGAGCTCAGGTACACAAAAGTGCTGGAGAAACTCAGCGGGTGCAGCAGCATCTATGGAGCGAAGGAAATAGGCAACGTTTCGGGCCGAAACCCTTCTTCAGTCTGCTACTGCATCCGCTGAGTTTCTCCAGCACTTTTGTCTACCTTTGATTTTCCAGCATCTGCAGTTCCTTCTTAACCAAATGCAGCTCAGGCCTAGCAGACATTGACGCAGAGGCAACCTGGCTGCTCAACCCCCAGCTTGAGATCCAAGTATTCCCTTGGTTTATTTATGTTTCATTCGCAAGAAGGGCTTTATTATAGGCTCTGGGCCTGTGTTATAGTCTCGGGGTCTAAGTTCTGGGCTTTGGCCTAAGTTCTGGTGCCACAAGCCTGTGTTTTGTAGGCCACAGGGCTGTATTATAGGCTCCAGGCCTGCATTTTATGCTTTGATCCAAGTTCTGTGCTTTGCTCTAAGCTCTGGGCCTCAGAGCCCGTGTTGTAGGCCTCTGGCTGTGTTGAAGGCTCCGGGCCTGGTTCTGGGCTTCCGAGCCTGTGTGGTGGGCCCCAGGCCTGGTCTATAGACTCTGGGCCTGTGTTGTGGGCTTTGGCTAAGTTCTATCTCTATCCCCCTCTCTCTCTCTCTATCTCTGCCCTCTCTCTCTCTCTGCCTCTCCCCCTCTCTCCCCACTCTCTCTCCCCTCTCTATCTTCCCCCTCTCTCACTCCCCCCCTATCACTCCCCCCTTTCTCTCTTCCCCCCCCTCTCTCTCCATCCACTCACCCTGATCCGAAAAGTCACCACAATTCCAGAGAAGATCATGATCATCAAGAGAAGACCGCAGAATAAGGCGAGAATGGCGATTTTTCGAGGATATGGGGCGGAAACGGTCATTTTCTCACAACAAAATATCACCCTTGCTCTTTTTCTGTTTTTTGACTTCAGAGTTCGTGTGCGGGTATAGGTTGGAGATACAACGCAGAAACAAACCCTTCGGCCCCACTGAGTCCGTGCCAACCAGCGATCGCCCGTTCACACACTAGTTTAGTTTAGAGATACAACGCAGAAACAAACCCTTCGGCCCACCCAGTCCGTGCCGACCAGCGATCACCCGTTCAGTGTTAGAGGGACATCTGGAGCAAAGATCTTATAGCGGAGCAAGATGGGTTACTCTCACGCAAACGTGTAGTCCGCTCATGGGCGGATTCATGGGTGATTATAGAACCCATTTTAGCAACCAGCCCCGTCATCTTGCTCCGCCATCGTCATCTTTGTTCCGCCATCTTGCTCCGCCATCTTGTTCCGCCATCTTGCTTCCGGCCAAAGATCGGATCTTTGTTTCCGCAGCGGGGAGAAGGAGTGCGCGGCCCGGGGAGAGGGGGTGTGGGGCCCGGGGAGGGGGGGTGTGGGGCCCGGGGAGAGATGGGGACCCGGGGGGAGGGGGTGTGGGACCCGGGGGGGAGAGGGGGTGTGGGGCCCGGGGAGAGAGAGTGTGTGGGGCCCGGGGGAGCGGGAGTGTGGTGTGCAGCGGGGGGAGAGGGGCATAGGAGGGGGGGGAGACATTGTAGTATGGGGGCAGGCGAGGGAGTGGGGAAATAAGGCCTAATGTGTGTGAAGTTGCGGGGAGGTTTACAATGTTTCTTATTTAATGTCCCTTGTCTAGTCTGAAATGTGGGGCATCAATGGGATCAGAAGAGGGGGTTGTGTGGTTTTATGGGATATACATTTTATATCAGTGTATGGCCCGGGGAAACATTTTATTAGTGTGGAGCCCGGGCAGAATTATGAACTAACAGAATGGGCCCTGGGAGAGGGGGGTGTTCCCCTGTGGGTCGGGGAGAGGGCCAGTGGGGGGACAAAATCAACTGGAGACTGCTGGGGAGCCATTTAAAAAGGGGGTGATTAAAAAAAAAAAACATTTAAGTGGGACAATTACAAGAGTCAAATGTGGGGGCAAGAAGTATGAGCTGACAGAATGATGAATCTAACCCTATATCACACACACAAACTGTTGCCCCGCAACATTGATTACACTGCGAGTCGGGTTGGGTCAGGTAGGCTCCGGTTACTAAAATGGGTGGGGAAAAATGCCCGGGATCCCCTCCGTAGCTACTACACGTCAGCCCATTGTATTTCGCAGGAGTGGCCTATCTTGCTCTGCTCTAAGATCTTTGGTTTAATCCACGTCAGTCCATTGGATTTTGCAGTTTATCTTGTTCTCTTAGCCTTCATTGTTAGACTATTATTATCTTTGTTTATAATAAATAAGGTGCTCCTTTTTAAAAAATATATTAAAAATGGAAACTGCGTATAAAATGAGCAACAATGCGCAATGAAAGGACCATATGAATTCTATGATCTTTTGTTTCAGTATTGTGGGGGAACGGTATGTGTGTGTTTCTGTGTGAGTGGCAAGATAGAGATAATAGATTTCAAAGTTCCTCATGGATCAGAAGCAACTTTGATTTAAAGCAACTCATGATGTACATAAGCCATAAAGGCAATTATATTTGCCTTTATATTTTGCTATAAGATATAAGGAACATAAGCCAATATATTTGCCTATGTTTATATTATATATGATACACACACACACACAAATATTAATGTGATGTTGATGTATATAATTATATAACACATACATGTTTCTCTAGTTTCTTATATATATATATATATATATATATATATATATATATATACACACACACACATATATATATATGTATATAAATATTTATATATATTTCACTTTTACAACAAAATCACTCAAAAAAAATGTTATATAGAAATAGAATAAAATAATTGTGTAGAGTAAATATAAATAAATATATCTATAAAAAAAAAAAAAAAAAAAAAAAAAAAAAAAAAAAAGAAAAAAAGACACCGAACAGTACTCTAAAGAAATCAACAAGAAAACGCCCCCCCACAGCAGAATTCACTGTGAGGGAAGGCACTAAAAATATCCAGTTCTCCCCCCTCATAGTCCACCTGAGGTCGGGGTCTATATGTGGCCTCCTCAGCCAACCCGATGTTTTCAGGCCCTCTGCCGCGAAGCTGGATCATCGGCGTCGGGTGAACATTCTTCAGCGGCATGCGCATATATGTGTGATATATATGTATAAATATATAACACACACATATGTATGTTTCTCTAGTTTCTCTAGATCTCCCAATTTTGTTGAACTTTTTTTTCTTTCATTCAACCTCTCTGAAATCCTAATATTATGAATAAATAAAAATGAACACATGCCAAGATATTTTTTCATTCTATTTTAGTGTAAAGATATATAGTGTATACATACCTACATTGATGGAGAAGTGCGAGCATTAGACATGAAAACTGCATTGCTACCATAGTTTAGTTTTTAATTTAACATATATTTGAGGGAAATCTACGTATATTTGAGGGAAATGAGTTACCGTATTTCCCGGCAAAGTAGACGCACCACCATTTGAGTTGCTAAATTTTGAGAAAATGATGGCGGGACAGAATCGAGGGTTTGGTTTAGTCCAGGGATCCGCAGCCATTTTTGCCTAGGGTCCAGGACCCTCCGGGACTAGCTGCAGTTCCCAGGTTACCTGCGAGCCCCGGGTCTAGCTGCAGTTCCGCTGTCCGGGCCCGGCAGCCGCTCGCAGCCACCCGAGCTCTGAGTGAGTTTTTAAATGTGAATATCTCATAACTAAACATTTGTGGGATAGCAGTATATTGCATCAATCCACTCATTTTTAAATCGTTCTACAACAAATTTCATAAACAAGGATAACACTTTTTATTTCTGTCATTTATGGTAAGATTTAAATAATTTATTGTTTTATGTGTGAGATATACAGGGTGTTCAGAACAAAGACGGCATATATTTGACAAGTACTCCGTAATTCCCTATAGGAGATCTTATCAACGAGTATTCTGGACCCACTGTCAACATCTGAAATTACCGTAAAATATATAGAATTCACTTATAAGAACAAATCTGATTATAACTACATAACTGCAGAATGGATGATATGACACTTAATTGCAATTGTTTTCAGGGGTGGGGAGAGACATGTATATTGAAGATGCATTTTTCCTCTAGTAGGTCAATTTATGCCTACTGAATATATTCTGCATTCATGCCTACTATATTCTGTTGTGCTGAAGCAAAACAAGAATCAAAGCGAAGGGTGAAGCGTACAAATAACAGGTGAGTTGATCACGGGGAACAAGGATATGGCGGACCAATTGAATAACTACTTTGGTTCCGTCTTCACTAAGGAAGACATAAATAATTTGCCGGAAATAGCAGGGGACCGCGGGTCAAAGGAGTTGGAGGAATTGAGTGAAATCCAGGTTAGCCGGGAAGTGGTGTTGGGTAAATTGAATGGATTAAAGGCCGATAAATCCAAAGGGCCAGATAGGCTGCATCCCAGAGTACTTAAGGAAGTAGCTCCAGAAATAGTGGATGTATTAGTAATAATCTTTCAAAACTCTTTAGATTCAGGAGTAGTTCCTGAGGATTGGCGGGTAGCAAACGTAACCCCACTTTTTAAGAAGGGAGGGAGAGAGAAAACGGGGAATTACAGACCAGTTAGTCTAACATCGGTAGTGGGGAAACTGCTAGAGTCAGTTATTAAAGATGGGATAGCAACACATTTGGAAAGTGGTGAAATCATTGGACCAAGTCAGCATGGATTTACGAAAGGTAAATCATGTCTGACGAATCTTATAGAATTTTTCGAGGATGTAACTAGTAGCGTGGATAGGGGAGAACCAGTGGATGTGGTGTATCTGGACTTCCAGAAGGCTTTCACCATGTCCCACATAAGAGATTAGTATACAAACTTATAGCACATCAGATTCAGATTCAAGATTCAGATTCAGATTCAATTTTAATTGTCATTGTCAGTGTACAGTACAGAGACAACAAAATGCATTTAGCATCTCCCTTGAAGAGCGACATAGCAAACGATTTGAATTAAAATAATATAATAAGTGTCCGGGGGGGGGTGGTGATTGGCAGTCACCGAGGTACGTTGTTGAGTAGAGTGACAGCCGCCGGAAAGAAGCTGTTCCTCGACCTGCTGGTTCGGCAACGGAGAGACCTGTAGCGCCTCACGGATGGTAGGAGGGTAAACAGTCCATGGTTGGGGTGAGAGCAGTCCTTGGCGATGCTGAGCGCCCTCCGCAGACAGCGCTTGCTTTGGACAGACTCAATGGAGGGGAGCGTGGAACCGGTGATGCGTGCAATTTTCACCACTCTCTGCAATGCCTTCCAGTCCGAGACAGAGCAGTTGCCATACCATACTGTGATGCAGTTGGTAAGGATGCTCTCGATGGTGCAGCGGTAGAAGTACACCAGGATCTGAGGAGATAGATGGACCTTCTTCAGTCTCCTCAGGAAGAAGAGACGCTGATGAGCCTTCTTGATCAGAGTAGAGGTATTGTGGGTCCAAGATAGGTAATCGGAGATGTTGACTCCCAGGAACCTGAAACTAGAAACACGTTCCACCTCCGTCCCGTTAATGTGGATGGGGGTATGCGTGCCGCCTGTAAAGTACACGGCATTGGGGGTTCAGTATTGATGTGGATAGAGAACTGGCTGGCAAACAGGAAGTAAAGAGTAGGAGTAAACGGGTCATTTTCACAATCGCAGGCAGTGACTAGTGGGGTACCCCAAGGCTCAGTACTGGGACCCCAGCTATTTACAATATATATTAATGATCTGGATGAGGGAATTGAAGGCAATATCTCCAAGTTTGCGGATGACACTAAGCTGGGGGGGCAGTGTTAGCTGTGAGGAGGATGCTAGGAGACTGCAAGGTGACTTGGATAGGCTGGGTGAGTGGGCAAATGTTTGGCAGATTTCAACAGAATGCTACATGGCAAGCATAGACCTCCAAGTTGCATATTATTCTGTTGCGATGCATGTGCAACATCGCAGATATTTGAAATTTGTCCGGATGTCTCAGATTTGGCCGTTTAAAGCATTACCAAATGGGCTGACATTAGCCCCAGATTGTTTACAAAACTGCTGAAGCCAAATTTAGCATTGCTAAGAGCTCAGAGCCATTTGATAATGGCTTATTTGGATGACATTTTAATTGAGGGAGATGCAGAAGCCATGGCAACAGCTTCAGTTTTAAAAGTAAAACACACATTTCAAAGAATGGGATTTGTCATTCACTCTGAGAAATCCAGACTGATACTATATATAACCAAATAACAATTACAGCACGGAAACAGGCCATATCGGACCTACAAGTCCGTGCCGAACAACTTTTTCCCATAGTCCCACCTGCCTGCACTCGTACCATAACCCTCCATTCCCATCTCATCCATATGCCTGTCCAATTTATTTTTAAATGAAACCAACGAACCTGCCTCTACCACTTCCACTGGAAGTTCATTTCACACCGCTACCACTCTCTGAGTAAAGAAGTCCCCCCTCATGTTACCCCTAAACTTCTGTCCATTAATTCTGAAGTCATGTCCTCTTGTTTGAATCTTCCCTATTCTCAAAGGGAAAAGCTGATCCACATCAACTCTGCCTATCCCTCTCATCATTTTAAAGACCTCTATCAAGTCCCCCCTTAACCTTCTGCGCTCCAAAGAATAAAGACCCAACTTGTTCAACCTTTCTCTGTAACTTAGTTGCTGAAACCCAGGCAACATTCTAGTAAATCTCCTCTGTACTCTCTCTATTTTGTTGACGTCCTTACTATAATTGGGCGACCAAAATTGTACACCATACTCCAGATTTCGTCTCACCAATGCCTTGTACAATTTTAACATTACATCCCAGTTTCTATACTCAATGCTCTGATTTATAAAGGCTAGCATACCAAAAGCTTTCTTTACCACCCTATCTATATGAGATTCCACCTTCAAGGAACTATGCACGGTTATTCCCAGATCCCTCTGTTCAACTGTATTCTTCAATTCCCTACCATTTACCATGCACGTCCTATTTTGATTTGACCAGCCAAGGTGTCGCACCTCACATTTATCAGCATTAAACTCCATCTGCCATCTTTCAGCCCATTCTTCCAAATGGCCTAAACCACTCTGTATACTTTGGAAATCCTCTTCACTAACTTCTTCTTCTTCTTCTTTGGAGTATTACGGCAGCCGGCATCCGCAATGTTGCATTGCTGCCACCTTCTGGCTTCATTCCACAGTACTCATGTCTTTACATTAGATCATTTTTATAAGCCCAGTGGCCCTCAAGAAGTCAAACAACAACTTTATTCCTTTTCCTTTCCCTCCACACTCTAGAATGTTCTTTACTGATATTTCTGTCAATCCAAATTTCCTCATTTCAATGATCATAAATCCTCTTTCTGTCTCATATCTCCTACATGCAACTATGGCATGCTGAACTGTTTTTGGTTGATGGCATTCCTCACACAGCCCAGTAGGGTGTTTCCCCAATATTTTTAATGTGCTGTTCAGGTGAGTGTGTCCTATCCTCAATCTTCTTAATACTACATGTTCCCTCCTGTTCCCACCTCTTCTTGCTGTAATGCCCACTCTGTTTTGTAGCGAATAGAGGTGTCTCCCCTTTGTCTCCTGTTCCCAGTATTGTTGCCATTCCTGATTTATTTTCTTCCACCCGATGTGTTTTCCTTCAGATTTGGATAGTTGTAAGTTTACCTCTATATATCTTTTTTTTTTACAGCCTACTTTGCCAATTTATCCACCTTTTCATTCCCTAGAACACCAATGTGTGCTGGGACCCACAACAAAGTCACGTCACTGCCCCTCCATGTCACTTGGCTTAATAGTGCAGGATTTCATAAACGAAGTCAGGCCGCCTATGGGATGCACCAGACCCAATACTCTGGATTGCAGATAATGAGTCGCTACATATTAATACTTTACATGGTTGCATCTGTTCCATCCACCGAACTGCCATCAAAATAGCGTACAGTTCCACTGTATATACTGTCAAATAGTTATTTGTTCTTTTGTAAAGCTCACCATTCATCCCCTGGCCCTCTTCATTATCCACAACATTATCCACCATCTATCTTGGTATCATCTGCATAATAAGATAATTGATTACTTGGGGTTCACTATTAATTCACACCACATGACAGTGCGCTTACCCAAGGAAAAGAAGCTGCTATTGATTGAGGGTTGTAAAGAACTGATTGCAGGCAAACAACCATCAATTAGGGAAGTGGCTAGTCTGCTGGGCAAGTTAATTGCTTCATTTACAGATGTCCAGCTGGGGCCACGCCACTATCAGCAATTGCAGAGAGCTAAATTAGTTAGATTAAACGAGTACTTACCAGTATGAAGTTTGATCTGTATTTTATGAGGAGTTACGGTGAGGGATTAAGTGAAGAACCCAGCAGGTACTGCGCATGCGGCATACTTCGAAGCAGCGGTGTGGAATCACAGAATAGACACAATATTTGAAGTAAGATAGTAAAGATCACGAGACATCAGTTTATTAGCTTGATCTATATAATGAGGGTGGGAGCGGCGGGCACTTAATCCCTCACCGTAACTCCTCATAAAATACAGATCAAACTTCATACTGGTAAGTACTCGTTTAATCTAACTATTTTACTTCGGAGTCACGTGAGTGATTCCGTGAAGACTTCAAAGGTCTGTGATTTCAAACCGTGTAACAGTTTTTATTTCACTCACTGCCGAAGTTTATGAGGGAGGAAGTGTTATCGTAATCAACCAGTGGATCTGCTTTCAAAAGAAACAGAAAGGTATTTGTTAACAAAAACAAAATAAAAGAGCTCCTCTGAGCTTAAATTAATATTGCAGTTTGTAATATTCTCCTGCAATTAAATCAGGTTTATCAACGGTTTATAAAAAAAACAAAATGTTCTGAACGCCGTTCCCTTGACCATTCTGCTGTATTGAAAATGTGGTCAACCGGGATGTCCATTCGTTCAGCCGCTGATACCAATGCTGCCCTAGTGGAATGGGATTAAATGTATTATTATCTATTCCGGCAGCTTTCGGTACCTGTTTGAGCCACCTTGGAGTGGTTTGGCTCGTACCCCGTCTTGGGTTATTGTGGTTGACCCATAGGCTTTCCTCTCCCTCTAAGATTGTGGGTTGTGTCTATATATAGTAGTAGATGGGTCACCACACTCAACCTGGACTCTGGTGGGTAGGCCCGGAATCCCACCAGTGAATTGGGCGTTCCTGGTCCATATAGCCATATAACGACTACAGCACGGAAAACACAGGCGATCTCGACCCTACTAGTTCGTGCCGAACTCATAATCTCGCCTAGTCCCATATACCTGCGAGTTAGATTTTACCAGACCTAAATATGAACGTGATGCGTCTGGGGTAATCACCATGTTATCCAGTCTGGTTTATGGAGTGACCGGACTCTGTGAGCGTGTACGAGAGCCATAAGCATGAGCGTTTTTTAAAAACATAGATTAAGCAAGCTGAGGGATCTGGCTGGTGCCATCTCTGAGACATGTCAATGTCACACCAATATCACATACATGGGTATATACCTGGGTGTTTGGGGCTTATATTATAGTTGCCCTTCATAAGTTTACCTTCAGTGGATGGGATCCCATGCTCTGCTGACATGCTGTTTTAGATAAGCAGATAAGGCGCTCCATGCTGTATTTACGGCACTGTAACTCACCTTTTAGTCATGGTGTAGATGTTCCAGGAACTCCAATACGTCAGTGGTTGAATAGTTCGTTGTCCCTGCGTCGTGGCAGTATTTTACCCATGTTAGCTTTTAGTGACTGTTCGCAGGGATGCCGACATGGTGGTAATGGTTCCTTTGGATAATCCCAGTCCCTGGTAAGGTCTATTCAAACCCTGCACCCAGGAGTTTGATGTTTCCCTGGCATGGGTGGCTTGTGCCTGATACTGGGTTGAGTCAGCAACCATGGTCCACTAGGGAAATCCATAGGTGACTCGCCCACCGTGTCGTGATGAACTGGGAACCATGGCTGTGTAGGCCGGTCGGGCACGTTCAATATCTCGGAGACAGATCCCTCTGTATTGCGAAGTGCCCGTCTGATGAGGCAGAAGGGAGGAAGGCAAAGCAGAAATTCCCCCTTCCAGCGTATAGGCATCTATCGCTGCTGCCTCTAATCTGGTTCCTAAGTCACATACATGGGTTACTGGTGATTCCGTCTTGTGCAACCAAATTGATATATCTGGCTTTCAAACTGCTTAATAAATTTAGCAGATATTTTGGGTTTGACATCTATTCAATGTAATCATAGATTTTACCCCGTGACATGGTGTCTCCCACTGTGTTCTAGCTTCCTAGGACATAGGCAGCTGATAGTTAAAATGTCTTTTGACACACCATTGCCAGATTTGTTTGACCAATTTGTTGCACAATAATGATTATTATGCTCCCCATATGGTTGATATAAGCCACCACCATAGTATTATCAATCCGTAACCACATATGTACGTGCTGCATTTGAAATGCATATGCTTTTTTAGCCCAATAGGCGATCACCAATCCCAAGTAGTTGATGCCCGGTATGTGTAGTAACGATGTTTGTGAATTGGTCCATCTGTTACCTGTGCTGGATATGGAGTTTAGTTGCTCCCCAGCCTAAAGTACTGGCATCGGTTTTTAATAACCAGGTTGGGATTGGTGATGATAATAGGGCTGAAAACTATGCCAAATATATGTCTGCCCACCACCTTAATTGTGATATAGCTTCAGTGGGTACATTCATGATTTGATTATAGTGACCCAAGTACCTTGGCAAAGTAACAGTCATATGGACGGAATTATTATTGAAGCCCAGATAATCCTTGGTAGTTAACGCTTCAATTCTGGTTTATCTGGGCGTGGGATAAACCTCAGCTTTAGGGAGCTGTTTCGTAGCTAGAACTGCTGCCACAGCTAATTCCTTTGTTTCCCCTAATATGAGGATATCATCCAATATATGCCATGATTATGCTTGTTTTCTTAATATTTTCATGGCCATTTATAATAGTTTAGGGCTGAGGTTAGACCATAGGGAATGCTATATGCTCCCATGGTTGCCCTAACCGGGATATCCATTATCCAGGTAAAATTTTTTAGGTATCTATAATGATCCTAGTGTATGGGTATAAGATAGTTAGCATCTTCCATATCAATGCTCCCCATAGGTATCCTAGGGAGATCAGATGTCTGGCAGTGACAAGAACCCATCTCCATCTTAAAGTGTATATACTCAACAGATTTATTTAGTGATATTAGATCAATGATGATGCTACATTCACCATCTTTTGTAGTTTTGGTGAATATATTCGATACAAATTCCAATGGCTCATGTTTACTCCCATGATCCGTTTAGTAATGAGCCTTTCTAGTTCAGCTTGACCTTCTCACTTCTCTTTTCTTAGAGGGAGAAAATGCCCTTTGGGCGCATTGCTGAACTGGCGGGTAATATGCCCAATTTGAATTCGTTTTTATCCTCTAAGACTGTTGAGTATATTTTATTTATTTGTGACAGCATCCCATGCTTTATCCACAAGTGTAAATGCCCCCCCACGCAGTTAGTAGAACACCCTTGTTTAGTGTAAACGGGAGGAACCAGACTACCTACCTCCATGATTGTTGTTTTTTCATGAAGGCGTAGTTTGCTGGTATGCTGGTGCTGTCGGTGGGGCGGCGCATCTTCCCACGGCTCCGCTCTGGGCCCCCGTCTAAAAAGAACTTTGAGGGTAAAGTGAAGCGGTCGCCAGGCTTTCACCAGTCCTTGTTTGATTCTCTGGTGGATGCCGAGGGGTGCTGCCAGCTGGGTGTTGGATGCGATGTCCTGCTCGTTCCATGGCCTGCCTTCATGAGGCGCACAGGTTTATCTGCCTCTCTTCCCGCAGCAGCGGTTTGCATAGCCCCATATATTTGGGGTTGCGGGCAGGTCTATATGCACCATTGTTCAGTCGAGTATCCCAAATTTGGGAACATCTTAGGCGTCAGCACCCTGGTAGTGCAATGGGATAGTCTCATCCTGGGAGAGTATAATCCGTGGAAAAGGCGAGCAAAGGCGGTAACATCTTGACCCTTCTGTAGAATTCGCTGCTTGTCTGCGAGTCTGCTGACCCAGCTGCCTGCGGATTTGCCTCTGGAAAGGCCTGCTCCTGCAGGACTTTTGTTGGGAAGATGGTCGCGTGGAGGAGCCATGTAGTGGCCCACGACACCCAGTAGCTCTTCCTGATCCTGCTCCCCTGGCATACTGCTGTTCTCGTCCGCCTGCCCAGCGTTTAAGCCAGCCCAGCCCTGGCCTCCTTAGCTAGCCTCAAAAGAGGGAGCAAAAGGGTGTGCTAAATTGGAGGAGGCATAGCTCAAACTCCGCTGTTGCATCAATCCCTTGACAAGGGAGATGGCTAGTGCAATAGCACTGGGGTAGGAGTCAGCTCCCTTGGCATTCAGCCAGTGCCCCTTTTCTCCTGGAGGTGAACTCCATGACCTCCTCTGGCTTGGGGAGACAGACATACTTATTTTTGCCTTCTCCAACCTGTTCCAGTTTTGGAGGAAGTTGGCTCCTGTAGAACCTGTAAATTGGGAAGATTTTTCTCTTACCTGCATGTAGAGGCTGCCTGCCGTTTTCCAGGCGGCGTTGTGGCGGTTCCCGGGCGGTGATTCTCCTGGTCAGGAGTCTGCAGGGCTGCTGGTCGGGTTTTTTAAACTTCCCGCCGGTCCGCGGCTGTACGGAACAGCTGTTCAGCGGACCGGCATCAGCGCAGCTCTGGACATTTTGATAGACCAATGCAATTACCGAGAACAGCAATTGAGGATATAGAATGGTGGATTAAAAATGTGGATTGTTCCTACAGGAAAATAATGATTGAATCAGCAGGGGGCTGCCGGGAGTTGTAGATACTCAAACTACATTTCCCGGCGCGCTGTGCGGCACAGCGGCCATCTACACAGTGCACGCGGGAAGATGTCGTCGCTCGTGGATGAGGTGATGGCGGCGTCGGGGAGGCTGGAGAAGGGCGACACCAGCACCAAGATCCGCCCCTGGATCGTCGTGTGGAGCAACTCGAGGTGGAAACAAGAACGGCCCTGGTGGAGAGGACAGGGGGAGAGAGAGAGAGAGAGACGAGTGGCGAGGGGAGCAGTGGAGGGGGAGAGAGGTGAGGGTGGAGGAGAGAAGGAGAGAGGGAATGGGGAAGGAGAGAAGGAGAGAGAGATGAGGGGAGGGAATGGGGAGGAGAGAAGGAGAGAGGGAATGGGGAAGGAGAGAAGGAGAGAGAGGAAGGGGTGGAGGAGAGAAGGAGAGAGGAGGGAATGGGGAAGGAGAGAAGGAGAGAGGGAATGGGGAAGGAGAGAGGGAATGGGAAGGGAGAGAGAGAAGTGAGGGGTGGAGGAGAGAAGAGAGAGGGGATGGGAATGGGGAAGGAGAGAGGGAATGGGAGGGGAGCGAGAGAAGGGAGAGGGTGGAGGAGAGAGGAGAGAGGGAGAGGGAGAGAGGAGAGAGGGAGGAGGGAAGGGAAGGAGAGAGGGAATAGGGGAAGAGAGAGAGAAGGAGATGGGGAAGGGGGAAGGAGAGAAGGGAGAGGGGATGGGGAGGAGAGAGGGAAGGAATGGGGAAGGAGAGAGGGAAGAAGGGAGTGAGGGGGAGAGGTGAGGGAGAAGGAGAGAGGGGAATGGGGAAGGAGAGAAGGAGAGAAGGAGAGAAGGAAGGAGAGAGGGAATGGGGAAGGAGAGAAGGAGAGAGGGAATGGGGAAGGAGAGAGGGAAT
Source organism: Leucoraja erinaceus (assembly GCF_028641065.1). Lineage (NCBI taxonomy): Eukaryota > Metazoa > Chordata > Chondrichthyes > Rajiformes > Rajidae > Leucoraja > Leucoraja erinaceus. The sequence goes on from NW_026576593.1 coordinate 14,347, forward strand.
GGGGAAGGAGAGAGGGAATGGGAGAGGGAGAGAGAGAGGTGAGGGGTGGAGGAGAGAAGGAGAGAGGGAATGGGGAAGGAGAGAAGGAGAGAGGGAATGGGGAAATAGAGAAGGAGAGAGGGAATGGGGAAGGAGAGAGGGAATGTGAAGGGAGCGAGAGAGGTGAGGGGTGGAGGAGAGAAGGAGAGAGGGAATGGGGAAGGAGAGAAGGAGAGAGGGAATGGGGAAGGAGAGGGAGAGATAGCTGAGGGGTGGAGGAGGGAAGGAGAGAGGGAATGGGGAAGGAGAGGGGGGGAGGGGGGGACATTGTTATTCAAATCAAGTTCAAATTGAGTTTATTCAAATGCACAACATGGTGAGGTCCAGCCACAAAATGCTGCCACAGCAACAGCTCAGCTGTATAAACTGTTAAACACAGAAACTAAATGTGGGCACAAAATGCTGGAGCAACTCAGCGGGACAGGCAGCATCTCTGGAGAGAAGGAATGGCTGACATTTCGGGTCGAGACCCTTCTTCAGCCTGAAACATCACCCATTCCTTCTCTCCAGAGATGCTGCCTGTCCCGCTGAGTTGCTCCAGCTTTGTGTCTACCTTCGATTTAAATTGGCATCTGCTGTTCTTTCCTACACAAACACAGAAATGATATGGATAGAACAAGATATAGTACACCAGATATTGAGGAAAAAAGAATGTCTACTTATGCAAGATGTGGCCCATAGTGTAACTGTGTTTAATTGCACTTACGAGAGGGAGAGGAGGAGAGGGAGAGGGAGGTATTCTGTTCTTTCCTACACAAACACAGACATGATATGGATAGAACAAGATATTAGTACAACAGATATTGTTGTACTAACATCGGTAGTGGGGAAACTGCTAGAGTCAGTTATTAAAGATGGGATAGCAGGACATTTGGAAAGTGGTGAAATCATTGGACAAAGTCAGTATGGATTTACAAAAGGTAAATCATGTCTGACGAATCTTATAGAATGTTTCGAATTTTTAACTAGTAGTGTGGATAGGGGAGAACCAGTGGATGTGGTGTATCTGGACTTCCAGAAGGCTTTCGACAAGGTCCCACATAAGAGATTAGTATACAAACTTAAATCACACGGCATTGGGGGTTCAGTATTGATGTGGATAGAGCACTGGCTGGCAACAGGAAGCAAAGAATAGGAGTAAAAGGATCCTTTTCACAATGGCGGGCAGTGACTAGTGGGGTACCCCAAGGCTCAGTACTGGGACCCCAGCTATTTTCAATATATATTGATGATCTGGATGAGGGAATTGAAGGCAATATCTCCAAGTTTGCGGATGACACTAAGCTGGGGGGCAGTGTTAGCTGTGAGGAGGATGCTAGGAGACTGCAAGGTGACTTGGATAGGCTGGGTGAGTGGGAAAATGTTTGGCAGATGCAGTATAATGTGGATAAATGTGAGGTCATCCATTTTGGTGGCAAAAACAGGGAAGCAGACTATTATCCAAATGTTGGCCGTTTAGGAAAAGGGGAGATGCAGCGAGACCTGGGTGTCATGGTACACCAGTCATTGAAAGTAGGCATGCAGGTGCAGCAGGCAGTGAAGAAAGCGAATGGTGTGTTAGCTTTCATAGCAAAAGGATTTGAGTATAGGTGCAGGGAGGTTCTACTGCAGTTGTACAGGGTCTTGGTGAGACCACACCTGGAGGATTGCGTACAGTTTTGGCCTCCAAATCTGAGAAAGAACATTATTGCCATAGAGGGAGTACAAAGAAAGTTCACCAGACTGATTCCTGGGATGTCAGGACTGTCTTATGAAGAAAGACTGGATAGACTTGGTTTATACTCTCTAGAATTTAGGAGATTGAGAGGGGATCTTATAGAAACGTACAAAATTCTTAAGGGGTTGGACAGGCTAGATGCAGGAAGATTGTTCCCGATGTTGGGGAAGTCCAGGACAAGGGGTCACAGCTTAAGGATAAGGGGGAAATCCTTTAAAACCGAGATGAGAAGAACTTTTTTCACAGAGAGAGTGGTGAATCTCTGGAACTCTCTGCCACAGAGGGTAGTTGAGGCCAGTTCATTGGCTATATTTAAGAGGGAATTAGATGTGGCACTTGTGGCTAAGGGGATCAGAGGGTATGGAGAGAAGGCAGGTGCGGGATACTGAGTTGGATGATCAGCCATGATCATATTGAATGGCGGTGCAGGCTCGAATGGCCGAATGGCCTAATCCTGCCCCTAGTTTCTATGATGTGGACAATGACCAAGAATGTAGTCAGAATAGCAAAGCTGAGTCATTTTGCTGAAAAACAGACTATCTTATCAGTCGGAGGGAAGGATAGTCCTCACAGTTGTGTTTGGGTTCTTATCTGTTGCAATCTTGCATTACAGCTGCTCTTGGTCATTATGTTTAGCAGCCAGGTCTGGCAAAGTTTAACAAATTGCCACTTTTACAAGGGGATTCCATTTGGTGGGGGAATCTGAATTTATCATTTTTCGAAGATGACAAGATGAAGCTTGTATTTTTCAGTTTGAAGCCTCTTTGCTTGTTTTTAGTTGTGTTGAGTTTTTAGAGGATTAAGTTTTAACTGAAAATTTCAACTGAATTGTACATTCTGTCCCAGGGTGAAGTGTGCCACAAATTAAACAGGAAGTATGAGGAGTTCATCCCAACTTTCATAAATGGAGAGGATTTGGTAATATCATGGTTGATATATCGATATAATATGTGGTTGAAATATCGATGGAGATGGAGATTGATGTCCTTAAGCCACAAATTGAAAATGAGGTAACTGGAAAAATATGATCGAGGTGAATGGAATGAGAGATTGTGACAAGTCCTCATTGATTAAGACAAGGGATTGTAACCGGATGTGTGTTTTTTGGTGCTTGCTCACCGTGCTCCTGACATAATTGTACCTGCGAGCTGCAAGTCATACTGAGCTCGGGCATTGAGGAAAACAGCACATGGATGTTTGTACAGAACTGTAATATTGTTAAGTATTAATGTTTGACAGCTGGAAATTGCCAGCATCAGTCAGAGTATTGAGTATAGTTGGGAGGTCATGTTGCAGTTATATAAGATGTTGGTGAGGCTGCCTTTAGAGTATTTAAGAAAGAACTGCAGATGGTGGAAAAATCGAAGGCAGACAAATGCTGGAAAACTCAGCACGTGA